>NW_019268528.1:3499641-3503537 GCF_002738365.1 Cucurbita moschata
AAAAAAAAAAAAAAAAAAAAAAAAAAAAAAAAAAAAAAAAAAAAAAAAAAAAAAAAAAAGGAGTACTAAAGGGAGAAGAAAAGAAGGGGAAAAAAAAGAAGAAGAAAGGAGGACGAGAAGAATAGAGAAAGGAGAAGAAAAGAAGAAGAAAAGAGAGAGGTGGAGAGAGAGGGAGAATTGGAGAAGAATGGTAAATGGAAAAGACAAAAATAGTGAGAAGTAAAAGGAAAAATTTTAAAAGTTAGTTAATTTTTTTTTTTTCAAGAAATATAACCTCGGGAAGACCAGACGATCTAGCCATCCAAGAAGCTGAATGTTGCAGCAGTGCAACCGTGCATACAACCTTTTGGTTTTCATTTTTTTATTATTATTATTATTATTATTATTTCTACTATAGTCGATCAGTTTGAGTCCTTATTAGGCTTGCCGACCGATATATACCTTTAAATCACTAACAGAAGTCAGTTCGATCAGTTTTAGTATGTCGACTCAGATTTTTGGTCTGTGATGCTCACCCCTAGTTACCTTAATATGTACACATCCAATCACAAAGGTAAAAAAAATGTTGCTCTACCACCCTTGCCTCCTAATGAAGTGCACATTAACCAATAAGAACTTTGTCAAAGGGCCAGAGTCCAAAGGTAAGGAAGTGGTCAAAGTAAGCGGTTAGTCCCAAGAGAGGGTACAATATTCTAATGTGTGTAAGAATTAAGATCATTATCATTTGACATTGTCTTTTAGTGATGTTAATATAGAGGACAAGATGGACCAACCAAAATATATAAAATCAATAGATACAACTCTAAAAGTTCAAATACCAAGACCAAAGTTATAATTTAATAAAAGAACAACGATGAGAACTAAAATTCAAAAAATTAACTACTAATTCATCGCACCCCTGATGGTTAAGCCAAGCAGAGGTGAAACTCCTACGAAGCTGGTTGTGTCTAAAATATTTTCTCACAACTCATCTCCATGTTTTCAGTTATTTGCATTGTTAGATATTTTAAAGTTTGAATTTACCATCCAAGCTTTATATTATATGTTTCTTTCTTCAAGGAGAGTGCCTGTCTCTCATTGAAAAAGCAAGGAAATCAAAGACTCCAAACCTCAATAATAAAAGGGAAACATATAAACCCTAGACATAAGATGAAGAACAGGAACAACTGACGTACCATAGGTATTCCAAGCTCTTTGAGGTCATTCTCCCCCATTTGCTTCAAGGCAGTCATATCAACCTGCATAATAAATCCAATAAACCACAGATAGGTAGTAAGATTTGTCACTATTGGACCATCAATACCAACTAAAGTCGATAAATATGAAGATTTGAACTTCCACTTATACAACTAATTGATTAGGAGATATCTGTATATAAGATGGTGAAAACAAAAATTTGAGGCTATATTCACAGATCAAATATCTTATAAATGACTCAACCAGACATATAAAGAAAACCTCATTACTTTTATGGAAGCCATTATGAACATCTTGAGAGAGGGAGAGACAACAATATTTCTTCTTTTGAATAGGGGCAAAGTATTATTTCTTAAATCGGATTATAATGTGAGAGGATAGATAATTTGTAAAGAGAGCTCTGTATTAAATTAACCAGATACGAAAGAGGACAAATACAAAATTCATAGATTTCTCAAGAGGTCTGAATCTTTCTCTAACACCGGGCAGTATTCACAAACAAAAAGCAATGGCAAAAATAACCTAGGGAAGCTTTTAAGTCAAGTTTCAATGTAGCAAACTCCTTGACGTAGAAATTCGTAGGCAACAGTTATCAGTTATCACAGCAGCACAAGTTCCAACATAGAAAGCTTGCTCCCAAAGTATGAATCTAATTCGTAATTTCTTAGTCATATCGCTAAACACCGCTAAGTAAACAAATGAATTGTATAAAGGTAAAAGACCAAGAGATGCTTGAATCAGCAAGACATACAAAACATCGCCCATAAGAAAACTAGAGTTGGGCATATCAGATCATAGTAGAACCCTTTACAGGTATAATATCCTTATCTTATGATTCATGCATGCTAAGTGTCACATAAAAGGTAGAAATACGATAGTGGACACCGAAGTTACGAGTTATAACAACTGAAAAATTAAGATAGAAGTTGGCATGTGTTAAAATGAAGCAAAACCAATGATATGTGTAGCTCAAAAAGGGAAATTTTAACATACTTCCTCAGCCTTAAAAAGAATGGAATATTTTCCCAATCCTAGAGACTGCAACAAGCCATCCATACTTTGAAGTTCGTCACCCTGTAAATAATAAAGTCAACAGAAAACAACAAGCTTAAAGTTATAACACCTCATCTGTTAGCTTTGGGAGCTGAAAAGAAAATAGGAAACTACTTCGAGTAACCAGTCCTACAGAGTTAAAAATATATCTTTCTTTGAATATAAAGATTCTTATCCCTCCAAAAAGATTAGTAAAAACCAATACAAGCAGAACTCCATGAAAAATTAATGATATCAGGTACTTCATTATCTGTAATTCATAAGAAACTAAGATTAGAAAAACCAAGTAATAGGTATTATCTTTTGATGAGTTATTTAACCACTTTTATAACACTAACTAAATGTTCCTAGGGAGTTATTGATTCAAACTATATAGAAGATAGAACCAATTAAATAGATTCTAATGTGGGTACTTGCACTCTTACATATACGCCCAATAGCAAGGAAGAATGCCTCAAGTAAAAAAGTTGACCTTGAACATTCTCACCTTCATCAAAAAGAAAAATGCAAGAGAGGAGAATCACACAAAACAGAGAGGACCCATTCAGAGGAGATGAAGTCCACAAGCAAACTTCCCTATACTTATAGTGACAAAACACCATAACCCCCAACAAACAGAGTAACAAAGAAACATCCCATCATAGGAAGCTCTTCAAATTTACAACCTAATCGTAGAGTCAACTATTCCATTTATTCTTTACAGATGTTCCCACTTACGGCTAACTTTTCCATTACTTGCAAACAGGAGGTGGGTCCAAAAAAAAAATGAAAAAGAATGCATTAGATAAGTTGTTATAAAAACAACTTATCCTTTTTGCCAAAAAATGAAAAAAAGACAATATCATCTGCAAACTGTAAAGGGAATCTTTATAGTACTTTTTAAACCCCTTTCTTTAGCATCTCCAATTAAATGAAGGGTGAAAAAGGACCACCTTCTAATGATTATCAATGACCAGAAAGTTCTCGTTTTATTGCTTTAGGCGAGGGCTATCCCCCCCTGCCCCTAGGCTATTTCTCCCTCCTTTTTTCCTACAATACACAGTTTCTTAACAAAATAATAATAATAATAAAAAGATTCAAAAACAATTCACATAGTCTTAAGCCTTGAAATTTCTTTTCATTGATAAAAATCGAAAATTATCTCGAACACAAGTTTTTACTCACTTATCCCATTGATCCTCAAATCTTTTAACTCTAAAAAGCTGCTATAGTTCTCAACCCAGATAAGCTTTCTTTTCCTAAATCAGTCTTTTTTATTAATGAGAAAACAAATTTCATTGAGGGAAACTGGAAGAACACAAAGGGAATACAAAGAGGCAGCCCCACAAGAGAAGCCAAACTAAAACATAAAGGGGCTCCAATCTAACCAAATAAAACTTTTAAAGGATGATACAAAAATTCTTAAACATTGAAACCTAAAAAGAGGCATGAAACATCACAAGGACCAAAACCTGCTCCCAGAACCTTCAACCCCAACCCCTCTAAAAATTCTATTGCTTCTCTCAAAGGCCCAACAAAATAGCACAAACTCCCACAAGCCACAAGAAAAAACAACCTTATCTCAAAAAAAGCAAATGAAGAAGAAACTATCCAACATTGAACTGCATCCTTTTGAAAAAAAAAAAAAAAAAAAAAAAAAAAAATTA
>NW_019268528.1:3503850-3524297 GCF_002738365.1 Cucurbita moschata
AAAAAAAAAAAAAAAAAAAAAAAAGGAAAACAATTCCAAATCAAAAAAGTGAATTGGTAACTCAAAAAAAGGTAATCTAAGATCCTCTACCGCCCCCTCCAAATGATACAACACTATAGCCATATCAAAAAGGACGACTTTCTTATGATGCAGTCCAAAGTGTTTGTTCTACCATTAAGTACTTGCCACATACAAAATTTGACCTTCTTGGAACTTCAACCTTTTGCAGCAAGTAAAAAAAAAACAGACAATGTAAAGAAGGGTCCACCAAACTGCAGAAAAAGAATCTACATGAAAACAAAAACATAATCCCTTCTCCCCAATCAAACCAAAAAATGCCCTATCCAAGACCAAAGAGCCACGATATGTCTATCGAACAAATGACTACAAGCACTAGGCCAATAAAGCCTCCTTACATGTCCTCATATTACCAATGCCTAAACCCCCAAGAGCCAATAGCTTGGCCACCACTTCCCACTCAACAGCAGGAAATCCCTTTCCTTCATCAACCTCTTCCCAAAAAAAACTCTCTCATAAGTATCTCTAACTTCTTGCTAACCGAAACAAGAACCTTAAACAAGGAGAGAAAGTTGTGTTTCCGCTCAAAACTGGTTGTATAAGAGGTAGTCTACCTCCCTTAGAGAAGAAGCCAATCTCCTGAGAGTAAAGGCCTTTTTAAACCTCATCAACCCCTTCCCGAAAAAATCTTTCATTAACATATTGAACTTCTTGCTAAACAAAACAAAGACCCTCAACAAGGAGAGAAAGTAAGCTAGGATTCCCCTCAAATTGATTGTAAAATAGTTAGTCTACCTCCCTTAAAGAAGAAGCTCCTCTCCTAAGAGTAGAGGCATTTTTAAATCCTCATCACTGGGTCCCAGAAAGACAAACTTCTAGAACTGTTACTAAGGGCCAAAGGGAAGACCCAAGAATGCATGGAGGGAAAAGAACCCACCTCACAACCCACTAGAGTGGCCCACCTAACTATCTTCGAAGGATCACAATTAATGTCTGACACTTGACACTTCGTTAATCTTCAAACCATAATAGACTCAAAAAAGGACAGAAAGCAATGTAGATTAAAAAAAGACCCTTCCTTATCCAAACAAAAGAAGATCATGTCATCAGCAACTAAAGGTGGATCAAGAGCAAACAATCCCTTCTCACTTGAAACCCCTCAAGAATGTTACCCTCCGCCCCTCTAAAACTAATTCTACTAAGAACATCCAAAACCAATAGGAATAGGAAGGATACCTTGTTTCAATCCTACCTTTCAATTTACTATTGATGAAGATAGAGTATTTAACCAAATCGAAACTCTCCATTTAAAACCAAAACCTTCCAATATCAATCTTAAAAAGCAACCATATTTTAATTCTTCCTCACAAATTTGATCGAGAATTTGTATTCCTCTGATAAAAGCATTTTTTAGCAAATCAGTGCTTCTAACGAAGCAATAGTTGAAGATCAACTCCATTCTATAATTTGTTCAATCCTTTCCATCATGTTCTATTTCTATACAATGTTACTTTTCAAGTTTTCTTCTCTGTTAGTTATCAGAAATTTTTATTTCACTTGATTATTTAGATATTAACTAGTTACAAAAACCTCTAATCATGTCCTAGCTTGTCAAGGGGCTAGATTTGTCAGTATCTTTCCCTAAGCTTTCTGAAGTCTAATTTCCTCGTCCATCATCACACAATGCATATAAAGCTATTAACTCTATCCTTTTTTTCTTAAGAAACAAGACTTTAATTGAAAAAATGTGAAATCACATATATATATATTTATATATACCTTTTTCCTGAACATCTGTAAACATTCAAAATGTCCAACAATTGAATCCTACAACCATCTATGTTACTAACTAAATAATAATACAAGCAGTGCTCTGTACATGGCATATTAAACGCAACTACTTTCCATAACTAGCTTAATTTAATGACGCATTAATCATGTCAACTAGTTTAACAGAAAGGACAGTGGTTCTTGAGAGAGCTTCTGCAGGAGGAGGATGAAGGCTTCAATTTGGTTCTAGTTTATACACATGAAATATGACACACAATGATCTTTTATTCAAAGCAAAAGAATATACTCGGGCAGTGTTTTAAATGTCCCTTGAAGCATGCCTAGGCATTAGGTGCACATGCACGCTTAACGGGCTTGCACCTTAGGGCTTCTTTATTAGTTAAAAAAAATAATCATAAATTTACTAATCCTAAATGCAAAATCTTTGCATTTAGGTTTATCTTCATATTCCAACATCAAATCTTGCTTTCTCTACTATTTCTCCACCATTCTTCTTCTTCTACCCCCAACTTTCTATCAATAACAGAAAGTTTAAACGTTATTTACCTTTAACTTTTGTTATATCCTTTTCTTTATTATCAAACATTTATTTCCATGGATGTTTAATTTTATGTATACATACACACCTAATTATATATTTTGTTATATAGTGCATTTGACAGCGGAAGGGGGGGGTTGGAATCCACATTGGAGTCCCAGAAGCGCATTAGTGTGCCTCTCACACACACACAAAAAGGCTGCATTTATTTTTGACGCCTCAAACTTGAGCACCAAATGGTTGTGATACTTTAATGCACCTCAAGTTTTAAAAACATGTACAGTCATTTAAATACTGAAAACTAATTCTTATAACCTCATTTTGCTTCTCAAAAGAAAATTCAGAAGTTCAATAATAAGTTAAATAATATAATTTGTCAAAGTTGTGCTAAAATTTCTTCAAAAATCAACAGCCTATAATGGTACACAACAATTACAGTAATTAAAATGTTCACAACTAGCCAAATCAATCAAAACAGGCAGCAGTTACTTCAAATCAGGTTGGGAAAATCAAATTACAGAAAAGACAAAAGCCAAAAGCCAAAAGAATTTAGTAATGGTAGAGAGAATAGAAGTAAACCGTACTGGATAGAGAGTTTTGTGTGCAATGCCACTTGGCGGAGGATGTAATGGAACAACCGGTGCCACAGGCTTTGCAGACGTAGGAGGCAATAGAGAGTTTGTCATAAAAGTTGCAGTACTAACAGAACCTGAAGCCTTGTGAATATCTTTGGCTACATAGCCCACTGATCTTGCATTTTCGACAGAAGAGTCCGTCGTCCTTCTCTGTAGTTTCTCATCATCTCTTTGTAGAGAGTAGCGCCTCGATGGTTCTACAATTCTAGCAGGTGATCTTTGTCTCAAATTATCCATGGTCCATGAGGAATAAGAACTACCTAACGAGTCCTTCTGAGGCAAATCATCTGCACTTCTCATTGAAGGGGTTCGACGTAAGATATTTGTGTTGTGCAATGGTGGATCATGATACCGTGAATCAAGGTGGCGTATAGGAGCTTGATCTGCCTTAGGTAGCCTCTCCCGAAGATCTAAACACTTCTTATTATCACTTTGAGCACGCCTGAATGCATCTTTTTGCAAAAGTTTATACCGAAGGTCATCTTTACCAATGTGTGAGTGTGACACTGGTTTTAAACATAAAAGAAAATAAAGGGTGCATTAGCATGCCATTAACATGAGAGACAATAAAATTATGTTGATTAAGTTCAATACCGTCCAACCCATTAGAACTCCAATTCGACATACCATCATCTCCTCGTAATCTGCTAAGAAGATAAATAAGATATTAAATTCTGAAGAGGAGCAAAAAGACTGGAGATAATAGAAAGAAACAGAAAAAAAAAACCAAAAGAAATAAATCTAGACTCCAAAACTGAGGACGCCATATGAATTATCCAACATTTCTGTTAATGACCAACAACCAAGTATTTTGCAAACAACATTTTGTTTTTCCAAAGCGATTAACGTCCCTTTTTCATGCATCCATTCAAAATACACCAAAGTTCTAGCAGATAAAAAATGCAAGGAAAGAACAACATACCGTTTGTTGGCGAGTTGGCTTCCATATAACCCATCACTATCAGAGCTACTTCCCAACCTATCTCTTACAGACCGCTTAGTTCCAGACACGGGCCAAGAATCAGAGACTGAAACATCGGTCCCTGGGCTGGCCTTTTTAACTACCTTCAATGTGATAGATAAACGAATGAATAGATACAAAAGATAGCCAGAAAAACAACTATCAACAACGTTTCCAGATTCAATCAGTACTAACAGAGTAATTAGAAAAAACTAGAAACAAAATTTTATTTCCATTCCGCCTATCTTCACGCTTATACAGATCACTATTCAAAGCAATAAACGAGAATCACGCTCATTACGTATTAAGAGAAATCATTCCCAGCAGAATCTGAAACAACATATGTCAACTATGAACATTACCAACCACAAGAGAATCGAAGAACAGTGAAACAAGGTGCCAACCAACCTGTCCGCTACGGCCGAGTGTAATGGTAACTCTACCCCTCGAAGCTGCTGACATGTTAAAAATCAAAACCCCAGGCGAAAACTATGCGCTAATGCTTTCAATTACTCAGAAATTCGATGAAGCGCATGGAAATGAGCAAGTACAGAATCCGTAAACTGAACGCGTCGAATTGGCAATTAACCCTTTCTGAAAGCTCCCAAATAAATCTAGAGCCCCTACGCAAAGAGAGAAAGGAACAGAGCGCGATGGGTCGGGATCGGAATGAAAATAGGAAAAGGAGAGGGAGTGGGGTTTGGATCGAATTGGATGGTTGAATAAGAACACCCAACGAGAGCGCCGGCGTCAGACACCTCCTGATTTGTACGGAAGATGTCTGTATTTACGACGGAATGAAGAGAGAGGGAGGACGAAGAAGATGCAAAGGGATTTTTGTTTTTTGTTTTTTTTTTTTTTAATCCTGAAAATAAGGAAATTGAAAATTTAAGAATTTAAAACATAATATATAATATATTTAATATTTATATTATATTAAAGTAGAGTTGGGACGGTTAAACTACAAAATAATAGTTAAAACACAAAATAAGGAACGGAAACACAAAATATTTAAAAGCAAAAGGGGTTGAGAACGATGGATGAGGCTTGTCTATGGTATTTGCTCTAGTGTCCGCTCCCGACCTCGACCAGCTCCTTATTTACCTACAAAACATAGAAAACATGGAGCGAATACAAAGACTCAGGCTCTTAATCGTGCCCTTGGTATGTTAGGGTACCACACTTCTTATCTTAATGTTGTTCTTATTGCAAGTACTTAAGCCTTTTGGTTCTGTTATTGACTTGTGAGTTCTTATCATGATCTATCCTAAAGACCTTGGTCCTTGGATTATGAGGTCTCAGCGTTGGTTCTGATTTAAGGGTCTTAGTACTATAGTTCTGGTTCTTGTCTTCAAAATTTTGATCTTGATTCTTGTTCTAGTTTTTTATCATTATCTCGTTCTTAGTTACTTTCTGTTAGGTGTTACTAGTCTAGTCAACTTTTGTTTCAAATAAAGTTTTAGTCTTTATGGAGTCCTATTCTTCTAGGACTATTTTTCTAGATATTTTTCTGTTCAACGACTTTACGTTATTTATTTGAGGTTTCTATCTTTTTGTAAAAGACTATATATTTTCATGCTTAGAATTGATAAAAGCGCACTTGAAATCTAATTGTTGTTCTCTACTCTAACAATCTGCCACTAAACTTATCAATTGGTATCAGAGCCGGCTGGAAAGAAGTAGCAATCTTCAAGTGATTAAACATTGAGAGAATGAGTGATGACAAAACATTAACGAAAGTTCCTCACTTCAATGGTCACTGTGATCATTGGAGTGAATTGATGGAGAACTTGCTTAAAGCAAAAGGCTTATGGAGTTTGGTGGAGAATGGTTTTTTGGAACCAATAGGAGGGACAGAATTGACTGCTGCACAACAAGAACATCTTGACGATGCTAGAGTCGAGGATCATCAGGTAAAGCATTATCTGTACCAGGCGATTGATCGAACTGTCTTTGAACAAATTTGGACCGTCGCACATCCAAGATTGTTTGGAACTCAATGAAGAGAAAGTTTGGTGGAAACCAAAGAGTGAAGAAATCACTTCTTAATGCATTAAGAAGAGAGTTTGAGGTTCTGAAGATGAGAAAGGATGAAACCATCACTAAGTATTTTGCAAGAGTGATGCAGGTTGCTAATAAGATGAGAAGCAATGGAGAAGAAATGTCAGACAAGAAAATTGTAGAAAAAATCCTACGCACCCTAACTGAAAAATGTACATATGTTGTAGTATCCATCGAAGAATCAAAAGATACTGATACTATGTCCATTGATGAGTTACAAAGTTTGTTAGTGGTGCATGAACAAAAATTTAGACACCCCAGCAACAATGATGAAAAATAGGTGCTAAATGTTGTAGGTCGATCAAGTACAAACAACAGAGGGAGAGGAACGTACAGAGGAAGAGGGTGGAAGAGGGAGAATAAATTTCAACAAAGCAACTGTTGAATGTTATTGTCACAACTTAGGACATTTTCAGTATGAATGTCCAAAGTTGAGAATGAAGCAAATTATGCTGAGCTTGACGAAGAAGATAAGATGCTGCCGATGACCTATGTAGAACTTTATGGATCAAAGAGAAGTGACGCCTGGTTCTTAGACTCGGATTGTCCAAATCACATGTGTGGTCTGATTTTTCTAAGAAGGCATGGATGGATGTATTTTCTTCCAGAAAAATCGGAAACATTTTACCATTTGAAATGTCCATAAAATATGTCAACAACAGAATTCAAACCTACGCGCGGAGAGCTCAATTAATTTCAAACCTATCGCATTAGCTACTCAAGCACATCAACATTTGTTAGAAAGAACTATGTTTAATTTCATAAATTATGTAAAAGTCAAATGGTCAATTTGACTTATTCTTTGTGGAGATTAAAGGGGATCGGGAATAAATCTCGTCCACAGTCAAATGGTCAATTTGACTTATTCTTTGTGGAGATTAAAGGGGATCGGGAATAAATCTCGTCCACAAACGTCTCGAATAAATCTCGTCCACAAACGTCTTTTGTCGGGAGACTATAAATACCCACAATATGTTATGTAAAATTCAAAATCTCGTCCACAAACGTCTTTTGTCGGGAGACTATAAATACCCACAATATGTTATGTAAAATTCAGATTCGTGGATGAATGTAATTCAGATCTCGGGAATAAATCCCGTCCACAAATGTCTTGAATAAATCTCTTCCACAAACGTCTTTTGTCGGGAGACTATAAATACCCACAATATGTTATGTAAAATTCAGATTCGTGGATGAATGTAATTCAGATCTCAAATTGAGACGTTTCCCTTAGAAATCCGAGCATCATATTTGTCATTTCTAAGTTTCAAGCAATTCTTGTGGTAGAATTGCACCCGAGCCATTCAATCAAGCCTTGATCAAGTTAGATTGTTGAGTGACTCAATTTAGAACAAGGTTTCCAAATTTTACTTCTAGATCTTCGATCGTAAGAGGTAATCTAATTCTAGCCTTATCTCTTTATTGATCCAAATTTCGTATAAAGAGGTGTTAATTACTTTGATTCAAGGGTTCTTGCTTCAACAAAAGCTTGGATCGTTGGGCTGAGCATTAGGGTTGCCTTATCAACTTATACTCCACAACAAAATAGAGTAGCTGAACCCAAAAGTTGTACAGTGATAACCTAGTAAGAGTTGTCTTAACAAAAAAGAAAATACCAAAGAGATTTTGGCCTGAAGCTATTATGTGGGTAAATCATGTCTTAAATCGATCACCAACTCTTGTAGTAAAAGATGTGACACAAGAAGAGGCTTGAAGTAGAGTAAAACCCCCAGTTGACTATTTTCGAATTTTCGGATGTGTGGGATATGTTCATATTCCAGATGCTTAGAGGAAAAGGATTGAAGATAAAAGTGTAAGTTGTGTTTCATTTGGAATCAGTGGTGAATCCAAAGGGTACAAAATGTTTGCTCCTATTGCAAGCAAAATCATAGTTAGCCGCGATGTAATTTTTTATGAGGATCGTGAATGAGATTGGAAAAATTCTGAAAATGAAGCCGATTTAGATTGGTGGAGAAAGCATTGAAATTTCAACTGCAACGGAAGAAGACACATAACAACACACAGGTTCAACTTCATCGATTAACTCAGATGGTGAAATTAAAGCTGCTCTTGAACCTGTTGTTGTACCTGCAGATTCACTTGCTGCTGAAATCGAACCAGATTTGGCTATAAGGGAGGGCAAAAGTCGATGCCTACCTATATGGTCAACTGATTATGTTTTTGGTGAAGGTTTGTCCAAAGAAGAAGATGCTAACATGACATATTTTACAAATTCAGATCCTATAAAGTATGAGGAAGTAGTCAAAAACTCAAAGTGGAGGATTGCCATGAATGAGGAGATTAAATTCACTGAAAAAATCAGACCCGACACTTAGTAGCTCTACTTGTAGGTGCTAAGAAAATTGGGGTAAAATGGATTTATAAAACTAAGCTAAATGAGCTTGGAGAGGTTGACAAATACCCGACAAAGATTGGTGGTAAAAGGATACACAAGAGCATGGAATTGATATTAAAGGTAAGTATGAAAAATTTTAGGGAATGAAAACAATTTTGGAGTATAAATCCAAATTTAAAATAGGTAACTATTCATAAGTCACTTTATACGAAATCAAAGTTTCTATGAATACCAAGTGACAGGTTTACGAAAGTTTTATGCATGCAAATAAATGTTTATAACTCATATGGATTATGGTATACTTGTTAAGAATTTTTACTTTGTGGTACTTCAAAACTTAACAAAGAACTCTTAGAATAAGGACCCGAGTTATTCCAAGATTAAAACACTTTCGGAAACGAAAGTTTCTTTTACACGTATATAATGTAATAGCCAAAAATAAATAAAAATTATATAAAATATATATATATATATATATATATACACGTAAAAATAATAAGAACTATAATAATAATCAATAAATAAATAACTAAAAAAAGATTACTTAAAAAAAACTATCCACCTCTCTCCACTATCCTCTTATCCCAACCCCATCCTCCCTCCTTAACCATGGCATAATATCACCGTTGGTCAAAAAATAAACCTAATGTCAGATTTAAGAGAAAGTAAAATGTCTTTCAAAAGACTCAATTATGATCAGATTTATTGGAGAGAGATTTTGGTATTAGGTAAATTCTATCTAGATCTCTTTTTCTTCTATAGTTATGGTTATAAGAAATTAATTTAGGATTAGATCTCCTTCTTTATCGAATATTTTACTCGATCATGTAATAATCAAATCTCATTTTCTTCTTGTATCCAATTAATTAGATTTTTTTTTGTTGGCAGCTCTATAAATCTCTAAGATCATAGGCAAACAATAAATTAAACTTGGCTAATAATATCTGTTTAGAAAATAAATAAGAAGTAATATATGTGTTTAAGAATAAAAATCTATTTACACAATCAAAAGTGAGGAACATAATTTAAAAATAAAATCGCAAATATCAGAGGACAAAAACTCCATTAAATTTTGTCCACTAATAATATCTTCCTTGCCTTAGTAATAATAGAAAATAAGATATAGTGAAAATAACATTCTATCTATATACATAACATTTCAAAACTTTTAACAATTGACTAAGGTAAATTAGAGAAATAATTTTACAGAGTTCAAGTTTGAAACTGATGTCATGGGCTCACATAGGTTGACTTGGATTTCAAAAGACGGAATCAAACTTTCATTAAGGATATATTCGTGACAACGACTTAAGCTAACCAGGTAAGTGACCTTATTATCAGCATGAATATACTTGATGTTGACACGTGCCCCGTAGTTCTGCACGTGTCATATATATTGATATGTGTGAATTGTTTGTGGTTCGATATGTTTATGATATGCTATGTATATGTTATAATATGTGAATTGTATGATAATGATTAGGGTACGATATGTTCAATGATATGTTGAGATAGGATATGAGAAGGATGCACAAAATGAAATGTAACGATAGGAGAAAGATATGTTTATGAAACGTTAAGGTTTAGGTTAAATATCAAAGTGCTATGGATATGAGAGATTGATAAAAGAATACAGTTAGGTTATGGGTCGAAAGGGATAGGTGTGATAGACTGATAGAACAATAGCGTTAGGATACGTTCCTATAATGATATGACTAAGGTACGTTCATGTAACGATATGAATGTGATAGGTAGAAGAACGTTAAGGCTATGATAAGTTAGGGAACGACATGACCACGAAGTATTTACGATATGATATAATTAGGATGCGACATGTGAATGACGGATATATATATATATAGTCATATGATATGAAAATTATATGAAATATATTATGGTAACGAGATGTGATAAATTGACATGTTTATGATATGATTGTTGGATCGGTATGGCAACCCTAAAGGGGGGTGAATAGGGTTTTAACGATAAAAGTGTTTAAACGTGATTAATTTTTCTAATGATGAAACTTTTTACAAATAAGTAGAAAATGATAATGACTAGAACAAAATAATTGAAGTCAAAACAATAATCAAGTAGAACACGCAATAAATCACAATAATAATTTTGAAATTAAATAGGAAAGAGTTAGAGAAAATGACACCATAGTTTTATAGTGGTTCAGTCAAACTCGACCTACTCCACTCCCCAAGCGCCTCTTGGAAATTTGAATAAAGAACTTTCTCGACTCTTTCCACAAATCAGAGCCAAACCGCTACACCGCTCTTTTTACGAGTTCAAGAGCAAACTCAATCCTTCCACAACGCAGGATCAAACCGATACAAGTATTTGAGTTTGATAATAACACGCCACACCTCTCTCAAAGAGTAGATTTACAATTTGAAGCACTCACAATTATTTTCTCACCATACAATAAAAAAAATCTCTCTCAAGAATAAGATGAATAGAAATAAAATTGGAAGGTTAGAGAGAGCAACAAACAATGGAGAGCGTGAACAAATGAGGATGGAAGAATGCAAGTAAATTGTCTATTTTAAAATGTGGGGAAGATGAGTTTATATAGAAGAGAAAAAATGGCAAAAAGGTAGGAATTAATATTGACCATTGGATTGTGTTAGGAATAATGAAAGGTGGAGATTAAAAGTAAATAAATAAGAAAATTTTCCAAATTCATTTATTTAAATTTTTTTAATATAATATAATAATAAAAAAAAGTTACGTGAGTATCGGTCAAATGAAAATTCAAAATTTATTATAAATATAATAATATAAGAATAATAAAAATCAATGTGAGTAACGGTTAGATTCAATTTTATATTTTGTAAAAATAATTTTATTTAGAAATATAATAATAAGAAAAGCTCCACCATTTGATACTCTTCCAAAATTATAAATGTCATACTTTGATATATTTTGATTTATTTATCATTTTGATTTTGTTGCCACATTATCACGTCGGGTATGTTGTCTCGACTCTAATTTCTTCGTTTTAGCTCTGATTTGAGTAATTGAAAAGTCGCTGTAATCGTTATTCTCGACCTTATACTGTGGACAGTTCAAAATACTGAAAATAGTTAATAATTAAAAGTAGGTTTGTTATCCTCAAAACATCAATTAATTGATTAAAATTAATTAAAGTGAGATCAAGGGCAAAAAGCCAACAATGATATATTGTGATGCAATATGTTATGATATGATATGTATATGATGAAATGTTATGTTAAAAGCATGAGACGTTATGTTATGTCTCCTAATTTGTGTGTATACAACATGATATGAATGACACGAAATCACGATTAATAGTATGAAATATAACCTCGTTAGTATTATGTATGATATGAGAACTGAAGAATGAGAAACGATATGATATGAATGATGAACGATATGTGAAATGATATGAAAGACGATATGATATGAACAGAATGCTAGCGAGATTGTATTAAATGATAATGAAAATGGAAAAAAGTTGGGACCTCATGCATTATGTGTGCTCATGCATTGGGGGATATCCCTATTCCATCACAAGGGTACGGATGTGTACATTCATTAGGCAGGCGAAGTATCGCTATGTTTTACATAATGCTGCCATGATGGTTACTAATTCTAATGGGTATCCGGCAAAAGTTAAGCTACTAGAGAAAACTCGCCCGACAGGAAAAGGGGCCCAGTGGTGTGAGAAGTGTTTGGTGAGCCCATACTCGCACGTATGGGTTGTGTGTAGAGTATATGGTAAGCATCCAAGCTTCCCATTAGAATAGTGCCGTAGGAAAAATAGACTCATATGATAGGTCCCGTCATTGCATTCGCATGTTTCTGCATTTAACCCCAATAGTGAGGTCACTTACTGAGTATTTCTTAAAATACTCAAGTCACGTGCTACCTCTATTTCAGGTTAAGACAAGACAATCTTGTACGGCTGACGACGACATCGCAACTCAAGACCATGGCACATGCATAGGGTAGTCGTATTATTTTCTTAGACTTAGGCTAGAATAAGATGTTTTTATTTAAACGTTTATTTATTTTATTTAGTATTTTATTGTGTCATTTTTAAAAGTGTTTTCAAACACGTATATCCATGACTGTGTTTTAAGCTGAAGGTTATGTTTTATGAAAATTTAAATAAAGTATTTCTCCATTCATGTTTATGACATATATATAGTAGCGATCTTAAATTAAGTAGAAAATTTCGGATCATTACAATGATTATGTTGGCGACATAGAAGATCGCAAAAGCACTTCAGGCTATGTGTTTATGATGAGTGAAGGAACAGTGACTTGGTCATCTAGAAAGCAATCTATAGTCACTTTATCAACCACAAAGGCAGAATTTGTTGCTATTGCATGTGCATGTTAAGCTGTTTGGATGAGAAGAGTACTCAAGGAGACGGTTTTTTTACCGACAGAAGAACCAAACTTATGTGTAATAATGCTTCAACTATTAAGCTGTCAAAAAATCCAGTTCTACATGGTCGTTCTACGCACATAAGCTTGGAAGTTCATTTTCTTAGAGATCTTACTAAAGAAGACACTATCAACTTAGTGTTCTATGTTACTCGAGATCAACTTGCTGATTTCTTGACAAATCCTCTTAAATTGGAAGCATTTCAGAAACTGTGTAAAGAGCTTGGTGTATGTGATAGTTCAGAATTAAACTAATTCTTGTAAAAAAAAAACTGGAATAAGTTTAAGAGAGGGAAGGTTAGGAGTTACTGATCTAGTCAACTTTTGTTTCAAATAAAGTCTTAGCCCCGAGTAGGACTCTTAGGATTTTTCTGCTAATATTTTTCTAGATATTTTTTTTGTTAACTACTTTACTTGTGTAACCAACCCGCTATTAAAGATATGGCAGAAAGAAATAATAGAAAAAGAGCTCCCTTATGTGTGCTTTCTATCTTTTTGTAAAAGACTATATATTGTCATGTTTATAATTAATAAAAGCGCATTTCAAATCCAATTGTTTATGTTCTTTGCTCTAACAATCGGCGGCTGAACTTATCACTTTCTAAGTTATTGTTCTCGTCTTGGTTTGTTGTGTTGGATTGGTATGGCCACCTTAGAGGGGGTGAATAGGGTTTTAACGATAAAAATATTTAAACGTGATTAATTTTTCTAATGCTGAAATTTTTTTACAAATGAGTAGAAGATGATAATTACTAGAACAAAATAATTAGTCAAAACAATAATAAAGTAGAACATGCAATAAATCACCATAATAATTTTGTAATTAAATAGAAAAGAGTTAGAAAATATGACACCGTAGTTTTATAGTGATTCGGTCAAAGTCAACCTACTCCACTCCCCAAGCGCCTCTTGGGAATTTGAATAAAAAACTTTCTTGACTCTCCACAGATCGGAGCTAAATCGCTACACCGCACTTTTTACGGGTTCAAGAGCAAACCCAATCTTTTCCACGAACGTAGGATCAAACCGGTACAAGTATTTGAATTTTGGTAGTAACACACCACACCTCTCTCAAAGAGTAGATTTACAATTTGAAGCACTCACAATTATTTTCTCACTATACAATAAAAAAAACCTCTCAAGAATAAGATGAATAAAAATAAAATTGGAAGGTTGGAGAGAGCAATAAACAATCGAGACTTTTAACAAATGAGGATTGGAGAATTTATGGAAGTTGTGTGTATAAAATGTGGGGAAGTTTGAGTTTATATAGAGAGAAAAAGTGGTAAAATGTAGAAATTTAATATTACTTATAAATACAGCAACTCAACATATTTTTCTTAATTTTCTGCCCTTTATAATCATCAAGAGAACAATCGAAAAAGAATGAAACATAATATCTCCCCCAAGAACATGTCTTCAAAAGTTATAAACAAGATTATAAAATTCAAGATATATCATAACAAATAATACCAAGTTCAAGCCTATTTTTGCAAAAATTTTCTTCATTCGGTAAAAATATCAGCCAGTAGATTATTAGAGTTTACAAAATCAAGAATAATATATCCATTTTGAACATGCTCTCTAATAAAATGATGTCTAATGTCAATATGTTTAGTTTTAAAATGATAAATAGGATTTTTGGTTAAATTAATAGCACTTGTATTATCACAAAATATAGGCACACCATCAAATTTTAATCCAAAATCACAAAGAGTTTCTTTCATCCAAAGAATTTGAGCACAAAAACTAACGACCCCAATATATTCCGCTTCGTAGTAGATAAGGCAACTGAATTTTGCTTTTTACTAAACTAAGAAACTAAGGAACTACCAAGAAATTGACAAGTTCCACCAGTACTTTTACGATCAACTAAGCTTTTGACAAAATCCGCATCAGAATATCCTACCAATTTAATTCAACATTTCTAGGATACCACAATCCTAAATCAATAGTTACAAGCAAATATTTAAATATTCTTTTAACGGCAGGTAAATGAGATTCCTTAGGACAAGATTGAAACCTAGCACAAAGATATACACTAAACATAATGTCAGGTCTACTAGCGGTCAAGTAAAGAAAAGATCCAATCATATCTCGATAAGCTTTAATATCCACACTTTTACCTTTTTCATCCTTGTCAAGCTTAGTGGATGTACTCAGGAGAGTTTTTGCAATCTTACTTTCATTGAACTTGTACCTTTTGAGCAAATCTTTAGTGTATTTCTCTTCATTGATAAGATACCATCCTTGAGTTGTTTGATTTGAAGTCCAAGAAGGAAACTAAGTTCTCCCCTCATACTCATCTCAAATTCACTATGCATACATTTAGAAAATTCTTCACGAATTAGTAGAACCAAATATGATATCATCCACATATATTTGCACTAATAGCCTATCATTTTCTTTAATCTTAATAAAGAGTGTAGTGTCGAGTTTACCCATTTTAAAATCATTTCCGATAAGAAAATTACTAAGTCTATCATACCAAGCTCTTGAGCTTGTTTGAAGAGCCTTTTTCAACTTAATAGACATGATGAGGAAATTCAATATTTTCAAATCTGGGAGGTTGTTCTACATAAACTTCCTCCATAATATAACCATTCAAAAATGCACTTTTCACATTCATTTGATATGATACAAAATTTTTGTAAGAAGCAAAAACGAGTAACATTCTAATAGCTTCTAATCTAGCCATGGGTGCAAAAGTTTCTTCATAATCTATATCTTCCTCCTGACAATAACCTTGAGCTACAAGCCTGACTTTATCTCTAATGAAATTCCCATTTTCATCCATCTTATTTCTAAAAACCCATAATAGAAATATTAGAGGGTAGGGCTAATTCCCAAACTTTGTTCCTCTTAAATTGATTTAGTTCTTCTTGCATAGCTAAAATCCAAAACTATCATTTTCGGCATCCTTAAGACTTTTTGGTTCAATTTGAGAAACAAAAGCAAGATTATTAAATAAACTAATAGAAGAACGAGTTTTCACACATTGTTCGAGATCACCAAGAATCAAGTCCTTGGGATGAAATAAGGCATACCTCTATTCTTTTGGCATTGATGAAGAACCTTCCTCCTTTAAGCTCACCTCTTCTTTACTTGAAACAATTTCTTTGCCTTTGTCACTAACAAGTAAATCTCCAAAATTTCTTTCTAAATCATCAATACAAATCGACTCGTTAGAAATATTATTCCAAGATACACGAAATACTACATGCATAGATTCATAAATAACTAAAGTTATCTTATTGAAAACTCTATAAGTTTTACTAGTAGATAAATAACCAAGAAAAATATCAATATCCGTTCTTGAATCAAATTTTTCAAGCTTTTCTTTGTTGTTTAAAATAAAACATTTGCAACCAAAAACTTTGAAATACCCAACATTTGGAATTTTGTTATGCCAAAGTTTACAAGTAGTTTTATCTAATGTAGTCTAATTAAAACTCTAATTAAAATATAACAATCGGTATTAACGAGCTTCCACCCAAAAATATTTAGGTAAATCATATTCATTTAACATTGATCTAGCAAATTCTTGCAAAGTACAATTTTTCCTTTCAACCACATTGTTTTTGTGGAGGAGTCTCTCCAGAGAAGCCATGAGAAAACCATTATCTTCACAAAATTTTTCAAAAGCAATACTATCAAATTCTCCTACATGGTCACTTCTAATTTTAGTAATTAAAAACCCTTTTTCATTTGGACCCTTTTTACCAAACTAGCAAATCTTTCCAAAACATCATTCTTATCTTTTATCATCAAAACCAAGTAAATCTAAAAAGTCATCAACTATCACAAAAGCATAATAATTTTCTCTAGTTAGCTATTTTAGAAGGGCCAAAAAGTGCATTAATTAGCTATTTTAGAAGGACAAAAAAGTGCATATGAAGAGGTTAGTAGTAGAAATCATATTTTTAGATTTGAGAGAATACTTAGTTTACTTACTCCTTTGACAAGCACCACAAATTTTATCTTTTTCAAATTTAAGTTGAGGTCTTATTTAAGTTGAGGAAGACCTCTAACTAATGAATTTTTTGAAATATTTGAAATCAAGTGCATACTAGCATGTCCAAGTCTTCTATGTCATAGCCAAGAGTTATCAAGCAAAACCGAAAGACATTTATCATCGGTAGGAAAATCATTCAAATCAACAGTATACACATTACCATCTCTATTTCCTACGAACAAAACTTTCCTATCACTAGCATTTTCAATTATGCAATTATTCTTATCAAATACTTTGTCACATAATTGATTAATACTAAGGAAGTCATGCCTTAAACCATCAACTAACATTACATTTTCGATGAGAGTACAAGAGTCATTACCTATAGTACCTTTACCAATTATTTTACCCTTCTTGTTATCACCAAAGCTTACTAAGCCACCCTCCTTCTTGGAAAGATTCACAAACTTGGATGGATTACCCGTCATATGTTTTGAGCAACCACTATCCAAGTACCACTTATTTTTCTTGGAGGCTTTCAAACAAAACTAAAAACAAAGATATTCAAAATTGACCTTTTGGTACCCATACTCGTTTGGGTCCTAGAAAGTTAGCCTTCACAAATTTAGGAATTCATTCCCGGTTTACATTCATATTAACGACATTGTAATTGGATAAGTAACAAGAATAATCTTTATGTCCAAACTAATCACATGAGAAACAAACAACATCATGCAAGAATTTATTTTTTGGACTAATCCTCTTTTACCACCATATGATTTACCTCATTTAAGTAATTTATCTAATTTTTGAACACCTATTGTTAACTTTTAACAGACTCTTTAGCCCTACCGAGTTCTTACAAATTATTTGATTCATCAATTTAATTAACTTATCTCTTTCACAACAATCATGCTCAAGAAACTTAACTTTATTAATTAATGCATTTTTCTCATTACAATCAAATACATCTTTTCACAAGGTACCTCAATTTTAACAATATTATGACCATTCTCTTTCAAACAAGAAATTTCATTTAATAAAGACTTATTTTCAATGATTGAAGTTTTATATTTGTTTTTAAGCTCAACATACTTTGAACTAAGTTTTTCTAAATCAATTTGCATCCCATCAACAAATTTAAATAATTCACGATAAGAAAGAGATTCAAGAATTACCTCATGAAGCAAAAATTTGCTACTTCTTCATCACTCTCACTTGTACTTTCATCACTATCATCCCAAGTAGCCTTCATTGCTTTCTTCTTGGATTTCTTAGATGATTTGAGGAGAGGACAATCCGTTCTTATATGACCCGGCTTTTTACATTGCTCTTTTCACCTTTGACTCTTTTTGGTTGGTGAAATGTTTCTTGAATTGTTTCTTCCTTTCAATAAAATTTTTATATTTACGTGTGAAGTAGGCGATATCATCTTCATCAAGGACTTCCTCATCTTCGGAGTCAACTTTGAATCTTTGATGGACTTTAGGGATATGCTTTTCTTCTTTTTGGATTCTTCTTCCATATGCCCCTTCATGGTAATCTCATGTGTCATGAGAGAACCAACAAGTTCAACCAAAGGAAGCTTTGTGAGATCCTTTGCTTCTTGGATCGTCGTCACTTTTGCCTCCCAACTTTTAGGTAGAGACGTAAGAATTTTTTTTATATTTTTGGAAGTAGAATATAGTTTTCCAAGATTTTTCAAAGCATTTAGAATATTAGTAAATCTAGTAAAGATATCACCAATAGGTTCATTCTCATCCATTTTAAAGAGTTCATAATTATGAACTAACGTGCTAATTTTTGTTTCTTTAACTTGATTTGTTCCCTCCTGAGTTACTTCAACAGTTTTCCAAATTTCATATGCCGAAGAACACATACATACTCTATTAAATTCATCATTACATAACGCACAATAAAGACAATTGATAGCATTAGCATTCAAAGAACATTTTTTCATATCATGCCCATCAAATTCCTTTCTAATTTAGGTAACTCAATATTATTAACAATTTTTATTGGAATGTAAGGACCATTACTAACATTTAACCACAATTGATAGTCAACCGATAGCAAATAAATTTTCATTTTAGCTTTCCAACATGTATAATTTGTTCCATCAAAATAAGGGGGTCTAGAAGTTGATTCTCCTTCACTAAAACCATTTTTAACACGTAGGTTTGTCATAAGCTCGAACAATAAAGTTTAGATAAAAAATCTATAAGAGCAACCCGCTCTGATACCAATTGTTGGATCGGTATGGCAACCCTAGAGGGGGGTGAATAGGGTTTTAACGATAAAAATATTTAAACGTGATTAATTTTTCTAATGATGAAAACTTTTTACAAATAAGTAAAAGATGATAATTACTAGAACAAAATAATTTAAGTCAAAATAATAATCAAGTAGAACATGCAATAAATCACAATAATAATTTTGAAATTAAATAAGAAAGAGTTAGAAAATATGACACCGTAGTTTTATAGTGGATCGGTCAAACTCGACCTACTCCACTCCCCAAGTGCCTCTTGGGAATTTGAATAAAGAACTTTCTTGACTCTTTCCACGGATCAGAGCCAAACCAATACACCGCTCTTTTTACGAGTTCAAGAACAAACTCAATCCTTTCCACAGCGCAGGATCAGACCGGTATAAGTATTTGAAGTTTGGTAGTAACACACCACACCTCTCTCAAAAAGTAAATTTACAATTTGAAGCACTCACAATTATTTTCTCACCATACAATAAAAAAATCTCTCCCAAGAATAAGATGAATAAAAATAAAATTGGTAGCTTGAAGAGAGCAACAAACATGGAGACTTTGAACAAATGAGGATCGGAGAATTTATGGAAGTTGTGTGTATAAAATGTGGGGAAGTTGATGAGTTTATATAGTGAAGAAAAAGTGGTAATATGTAGGAATTAATTAAAATGTAGGAATTAATATTGACAATTGGATTGTGTTAGGAATAATGGAAGGTGGAGATTAGAAGTAAATAAATAAAAAAAATTTCCAAATTCATTTATTTAATTTTTTTTAATATAATATAAAAATAATAAAAACCAATGTGAGTAACGGTCAAATGACAAATTCAAAATTTATTATAAATATAATAATAAATAATAATAAAAAGTTATGTGAGTAACCGTTAATTTAAAATTTCAAAATTTATTATAAATATAATAATAATAAAAACCAGGTAAATAACTACCAAAATTTTAAAATATAATAATATAATATAATAATAATAAAAATTGATGTGAGTAACGTTTAGATTCAAATTTATATTTTGTAAAAATAGTTTTATTTAGAAATATAATAACAAGAAAAACTCCCCCATATTACTCTCTCAAAATTACAAGTGTCATACTTTGATATACTTTGATTTGTCCATCATTTTGATTTTGCTGCCACATCATCACGTCGGATATGTTGTCTCCTTTGAGTAATTGAAAAGTTGTTGAAATCGTTATTCCCAACCTTATACTGTGGACCGTTCAAAATATTGAAAATAGTTAATAATTAAGAGTAGGTTTGTTATCATCAAAATATCACTCAATGAATTGATTGAAATTAATTAACATGAGATTAAAGACCAAAAGGCCAACATGTTGTCCAACACACTCCCCATAGAATTTATGGTACTAGTCATGAACCCGAAAGTGACTATGAACGTTTTTTTTTTTTTTTTTTTTTTTGGATTTTTTTT
>NW_019268528.1:3524620-3544471 GCF_002738365.1 Cucurbita moschata
TTTTTTTTTTTTTTTTTTTTTTTTGGATTTCTTTTACTTTCAATCCATAACTTTTCTCCTTGGGAAGTAAATGATTTTAAATACCGAGTTTTTATAAAAGTTGCCCAATTTTTTTTTAATTGTTCTAGTGGGGTGGGAGGATCACCTAAAATACACAAAATTGGATGGGTAGAAAGTTAGTTTCATTAGATGTTTTTCAAAAATTTGAAGATTTTGATTAAAAATGGGACAATAATTTTAAGTTCTAATTTATTTATTATCTAGAAACCTAATACATTGTTATATATCACAATATGTTTCTTGATTTTTTCTGATAATTTAGGTTCTTTTAGCTTCATTAATATCAGGCATAAATAAATATTTTTCAATGTCAGTAAAATATTTGGATAGTAGTTTTTATTTTTATTATGCAAACATTTCTTTAAACTAATTATTTTAGTGTTTTTTTTTTAAATTTTAGGATATATCCTGCGTTAGTTCTATGTCAATGTTGAACTATGTTAACATGTTATCATTCTTGTTTTTTTTATTGTTGATGAAAAATTTGTTTGCTTGAATTAATATAGATTGATTTGTGTTTATTTGTGAAGTTTTAATTTCTTTTATCCAAGATTGTACTCAATAATTATGGAGTGTGAATAAATAATTTTTTTTAAAATTAATTTTTATAAAAGCCGACAACCCAACTTGAAAATAAACTTTTGAGTTGGTTCAAAAAGTTCCCTCAACCCAACCCAACCCGACCCATGTATACCTACCAAAATGCACAAAATTTAACCTTATTGGGCAACTCGATCCATGACAAGTTGAGTCGCTTTAATGAAATACTCAATTCTAAATTAAATGGACTAGAAACAAGGATTCGAGGTCTACCCCCAAAACTTATTCAGAAGAAATTTCTCAATTGGGGTACATTCATGAGCTGAACTTGCTTTGTGGTCTTCAACGAAGTTGATCCCTGAGAGTACAGAAATTGAATGGCATAGGTCTTATGTTAGGATCGCATAACAACACACACTCGATCAAGATGAACACAAAGAAATAAGAGAGAGAAAATGCAAAGAAGAATATTGGATAAAGATTTGTATTAATGACTTCAGAAATGTAGATTAATAGACAGAAGAAAGTACATCTTGAAAAGCAGGGTATATATAGTTTTAGTTTACCAAACATAGCATTAGTTGCTTAGTAAATATCTACCATATATATCTCTAATCTTTTACTATAAATAGTCATAAGCTCTATATTGTAACAATTCTTCCACCATACTCATTCAGTCAACCAACAATTTTATTCTCAATCTTCAATTCATCAGGTTTTGCACAACCTCAATGTTCCAACATCAACACATTTTGTCAACTTGTTTGTTGATTCTTTGCACCCTCTATCTTTCATCAAACACATCACCATCTTCAACTAACCTATGAGTGAAATGGTATCGCTTTCTATGTTTTTTTCTTTGAATGATAGATCAGGTTCCTCACCAACTGTATGACATTCTGACTATATGTATAAAGAATATTCTCGTGTTGCTTCTTGCCCAATTCTTTTAGATAGTTTGTCATCCATATCATCTTCTTTCTAACTTTAGCTATTGTCACGTAATCGACATCAATAGATGAAAGAGAAATGCATTTCTGAAGCCTAGACACCCTGTCATTCATGGCTTGTTTCCACTTGGTTGTATCTTCCAACTGTAGGGCCTCATCAAAGGGTTCTGGTTCCCCTTCATTAGTAAGCAACAGATAGTGTAATGAAGGGACATACCTATCTCGTACTCTGATAGCTCTGGATGATCTTTTCAACACCAACTCAGGTGTCACTTGCTCCATCTCTAGTTCCTCAGCAACAGTCTCAGGAGTATCTTGAGTATCTGCTACAACATTGTCACTAGGTGAGTCTTTCCGCAACTCGACTTCAACTCCCACTTGTTTTGTTGTCCCGAAACCTTTCTTCGTTTTGTCCTTGTACAAGACATTTTCATCAAAAGTCACGTCACAATGTGATACGAATTCAACTGCTGACCCTTTGCATGTACCCGAAGGACCGATTACAAGAAGCAAGGTTAAGAAGATTCAAGAGGCCTATACATTGCATCTTCAAAAGCTAGCTAGTGTACCGGTTGAAACAAAGACTTTTGAGCCCAAAAATCTTTATAGCATTAGTATATCAAATCAAGAAGATAATGGAGCGGCTGATATTGAAAAGTAATTAGAAGACTTGCCTTTGGTAGTTGAATTACCAATTAAGGAAATTTATGGAAAGTAATTAGAAGACTTGCCTTTGGTAGTTGAATTACCAATTAAGGAAATTTATTAATGCCTTATTTGCTTCAATTTGTATTTAATAGCATTTATTAGTAATTTGTGGTTGGTGGCTGAACTTTATTATGTTAGGGTTACCTTTTAGACCTATTTAAAGGCATGTAATACTCGTGTTTGGGGGATTTTGTTGAATATAGAAAAAACCTTTGTGTTTTTTTGATACCCTTTTGGTGTTATTCTTTTTCAAACCTTGCTTTAGGTTTGATGTTTAAACTGATTCATTGAATTAGTTTTGATCAAGCTAATCCTGGAGTGAATTGTCTTGGTATCTAAGAGTGACCATCATAGATTCCAAGTTCGATCCAAGAGTCATTCATCTTCTAACCAGCTTTTGGTTGGAATCAATCCGTAAAGTTAGCTTTCTCTGTAAACGTTTTGCAAGGATTCTAGAAGGATCTCTAGCTTTGCAAATTCCGGCATTGTAGGCGCTTATCATTTGGTATCAGAGCATTTGGTCGAAGTTCTTTGGCCGCTCTAGAGGTGAAATATTTTTATTGTTTTTTTTTTTTGTATCAATTTTTTTTTCTCTCAGATTGTCGGGAAAAAAAAACAGAAAGAAAAAAATCAGTAGAAAAAAAAAATCAGTTCTGAGAGAAAAAATATATATATTCAGGTCTTATCATTTATTTTCAAGCTCTTGATCCTTGAGATACTAGTCTTAGCTTGTTAGAATTGATCGTTGAATTGGTTATAATCAAGCTTAAAGCAAGATTGCACCAAAAAAAAAATCAGCCTTTACATTCTTGACCTAGTACCAAAAGCCTACCTTTGAGTGTTAAACACGAGTGTCCCTGAATGAAATTTTTGTTAGAAGTGTGGAGAGGTCCCTTGATAACAAAATGTCACATAATGGAGAAGCAGTACCACCAGTACTAGATCTTAATACAACCATTCTTCAAGAAGGTACTAGATCTTAATACAACCATTCTTCAAGAAATTCAAGGTATGATGGAAATGATGATGGAAGATAGACAAGAAAGAAGGGCGCAACAACAAAGACAAGAACGAACATTACAAGAAGATGAAGGTATAGTAGTACAAGAAAGACAAGTTGATGGTAGATGGAGAGGAAGAAATAACCATGCAACTATTATGCAACCTAGAAGGATGGAAAGAGTACATGAAGATAGAGATGGGGAGTTAAACTCAAAATCCCACCCTTTTGTGGAACGGCAGATTCTGAGGCATACTTGAAGTGGGAAAGAAAGATAGAGCATGTGTTTGATTGCAACACCTATAGTGAAAATAAGAAGATGAGACTTGCTATTGCCAAATTTACCAATCATGCTAGTGATTGGTACCAACATCTCAAATCCGAGAGAAGAAGAAAAGAGGAGGATCCAATAGAGACATGGGAAGAACTTAAAGAAGCCATGAGAAAAAGGTATGTTCCAAAACATTATGAAAGAAATTTGAAAACTAAATTGCAAGGTTTGAGGCAAGGAACAAAAAGTGTGGCGGAATATTATCAAGAGATGGAAACTATGATGAAAAGAGCAAATGTTAGAGAAGAAGAAGAAGATACCATGTCTAGATTCCTTGGAGGTTTGAATCGAGAAATTACTCATCTTGTTGACAGAAATCCACCACCATATCTGGAAGACATGTATCATTATGCTCTCAAAATTAAAGACCAATTGAAGGAAGAAAAAGAGCATTAAAAAAGGTACACATCACGAACTAACACCTTTTCAAATTCTAAAACTTGGAACAAGGATAGTTTTGTGAATAGAAATGAATCAATGTCACCAAAAGAAAAGTTTGTGGATGCTAAAAGAATGGAGGCTGAGAGTTCCATTGGTAAAAAGAATGAAGCTTCAAAGACGGTAAAGGAGAAGTCTAGTTCTATTCAATGTTGGAAGTGCAAAGGGTTTGGACACATGAGCAAAGAGTGTGTTAATAAAAAAGTTATGGCGATAAGGAATGGTATACTTGATTCAAATGAGGAATGTGAGGATCATGATTCACAGCTTGTGGAAGAAATCGCAGCATATGATGATGAGTATGTTGAAGAAGGTAATTCCATATCTTTGATCACAAGAAGGGTACTCAATGTTCAAATCAAGGAAGAGAAATTTGAAGATCAAAGGGAAAACTTGTTCCACACAAGATGTTTGGTCAAAGGAAACCCATGCAGCTTGGTGATTGATAATGGAAGTTGCACAAATGTGGTAAGCAGCTTCCTTGTAAAAAAACTTCAACTTCTGTTCATCCCCATCCAAAACCATACAAACTTCATTGGTTAACAAGCAAAGAAGAAATTAAGGTGAACTCCCAAGCTCTTATTTCTTTTACTCTTGGAAGATATAAAGATGAAGTTCATTGTGATGTCGTACCAATGCATGTGGGGGACATCTTATTCGGCCGACCTTGGCAATATGATAGAAAGGTAACATTTGATGGTTTGATGAACAAGTATACTTTTACTTTGTGTGGGAAGACATTTACTTTACTTCCATTGTCTCATATGAAGTACATTGTGACCAATTGAAATTAGAGAAGAAAAGAGAAAATATGAAGAACAACAGTGGAAAGAAGAAACTAAGGTAAAAGAGAGAGATAAGAGTGAAAAAAAAGAGAAAAGTGAGGGGCAAAGAATGAGCGAAACCAAGAGAGAAAAAAAATGATTTTCAAGAAAAGAGAGAAAATGTGAGTTTGGTTACAAGAATGGGAGAAATGAGGAATATGTTAACCCAAGAACCAAAATTTGTACTTATGTGCAAAAGAATGTGTTTAGCAATGGAACCAAAAACTGATGATGCTTTGCCAAGTGCTTTTAAGTCTCTTTTGCAAGAATTCAATGACATATTTCCACATGAAGATGCATGTACGGGCTTACCCCTCTAAGAGGGATTGAACACCAAATTGACTTCGTACCTGGGGCAACTCTTCCAAATATGGCTGCCTATAGGACCAATCCCACCGAGACTAAGGAGATTCAGAGACAAGTGGAAGAACTCATGGATAAAGGATATGTTAGAGAAAGCATGAGTCCTTGTTCGGTTCCTGTGATTTTGATATCCAAGAAAGATGGCACGTGGAGGATGTGTGTTGATTGTCGAGCCATCCACAAGATAACGGTAAAGTATCGACACCCTATTCCTAGATTGGATGACATGTTGGATGAATTATATGGTGCTAATCTGTTTTCAAAAATAGATCTTAAAAGTGGTTATCATCAAATTCGAATGAATGTGGGAGATGAGTGGAAAACGGCTTTCAAAACAAAGTTCGGGTTTTATGAGTGGCTCGTTATGCCATTTGGCCTTACAAATGCACCAAGTACTTTTAGGAGGCTAATGAATCATGTTTTGAGAGACTATATTGGAAAATTTGTTGTTGTATACTTTGATGATATCCTTGTTTACTCAAAAAGCTTGAATGGTCATATTTTGCACGTTAAGAAAATTTTGTTTAGGGTTTAGGAGTTCCATTGGTAAAAAGAATGAAGCTTCAAAGACGGTAAAGGAGAAGTCTAGTTCTATGTCTAGAATCAAAATTTTTTGTTCTTGACATCCCAAAACTTGTACCCGAATATGTCAGAATCATAGCATATGAGGTAGCACTTCACCGGCTCAGCGTCAAGCTTGTCACTCTTCTCTAGATCAGCACAAACATACGCAGTGCAACCAAAAGTTCTCTAGTGAGAGTACTTGAGTTATTTTCCTATCCATACTTCTTCTGGCAACTTGAACTCCAAGGGTACTGACGACCCTCTATTGATCAAGTAGGTTGCTATATTTACAGCATCGGCCCAAAATTTCTTGGCAATCCAGAATGAATCTCATACTCTTTGTCCGCACATTTAATATTTTGTTCATCCTTTCAGTAACACCATTTTGTCTTGCTTTACCAAGAATTGTCCTCGTTAATCAAATTCCCTCAGCAACAAAAAATGCTTTGAATTCTGACTTATCGTACTCTCCTCCATTGTCAAACCTCAAACATTTGAACTTCAAGCCGGTCTAATTTTCAAATTCAGCTTTCTACTTCTTGAAGGTGGCAAACACATCTGACTTGTGTTTTAGGAAATAAATTTACACCTTCTTGCTGAAATCATCGATCAAGGTGACGTAGAATGTTGATCCACCAAGTGATGAAACTGAAGATGGTCCCCAAACGTCTGTATAGACCATTTCCAACTGCACTTTCTTCAGTTCTCTAGCAGTATTTGTGAAGCCAACTCGTTTCTGTTTACTCATAATATAGTTCTTACAAGGACTCGTATCAATAAATTACAGAACTTCCAAAACTTCTTTAGCAGCCAGCATCTTCATTTATTTGACGCTCATATGTCCAAGTGTATTATGTCATAAACTTGAATTTGAAGCACTTTTAGCAACAACAGCCATGTTCATACACCCTGCAGTGGTGTATAAGGTTCCAGTTTGTGTGCCATGTGCTACCACCATAGCACCCTTCACAATTTTCCATGAACTCTTCCCAAACTCTGTTGCATAATCTGTGTTATCCAACTGACTAATAGAGATTAAGTTCTTTGAGACTAGGAATACATCTGACATCCTTCACAATCTTCCATGTACTCTTCCCAAATTCTATTGCATAACCTGTATTATCAAACTGATCAATAGAGATTAGGTTCTTTGAGACTAGGAATGCATCTAACATTCTTTAATGTCCATTGATTTCCTGCTTGAGTTTTTATGCAGACATCCATCTTTCCTTCAATCTCCAAAGCTTTGTTGTCAGCAAGATACACCTTCTTGAAATTTTCAAACTTGCAATTCTGGAACAACTCTATATTTGGAGATGAATGAGAAGATGTTCGTGAATCCAAAATCCAGGATTCAATTGGACTGTTCACACTGAGGATTAGAACATCTCTAATGTCTTCTACTGAATTTATAGAATCGTCTGTCAAAATTAGTGCAATCTATTTTAAGATGGAATTCATCCTCATTAGTAGAAATAGTTATTTCAGCCGAGCTTTTGTAGGAATGGTTATTTCAATAGAGTTTTTGTAGGAGTTAGTTATAGCATTTACTTTTGTTTAAATAGGAGCCCTTAGCTGAGTTAAACACAAGCCACAGTATTATATTTCAATTGTTCCTGTATCACCCTCCTTGAGTAATAATAGTTTCATATTTATTCACACCTTTGAGCGTGAGATATTGTGACAGTTGGTATCAGAGCCAAGTTGATACGGTTGAAATTATTACTCAAACGAGATGAATGGTGGAAGTGCTTATATGGGTATAGCGATGGAAAAGCTGGTTGGCAATAACTATAGTTATTGGAAGTTATGCATGGAAACTTATCTACAAGGACAAGATCTGTGGGATTTAATCGTGGTTGATGACACAAAAATTCCAGCTGATCCTCCACATAATGCAAAATTACGTCAACAATGGAAGATCAAATGCGAAAAAGCCTTATTTACCTTGCGAACCCTGATCAACAAGGAGTATATTGATCATGTTCGTGATTTAAAGTCACCAAAGCAAGTATGGGATACACTTCAAAAGTTGTTCACCAAGAAAAATACCGCTCGACTGCAATTTCTAGAGAATGAACTAGCTATGGTAACTCAAGGTAATTCTTCTATTGAAGAATATTTCTTGAAAGTGAAAAATCTATGTTCTGAAATTTCAGAACTAGATGCAGAGGAGCCAGTGAGCGAGGCTCGATTACGGTGTTATCTTATTAGTGGATTACGAAAAGAGTTTATGCCCTTTGTTTCCTCAATACAAAAGTGGGCAAATCAGCCTCCAGTAATTGAACTGGAGAATCTTCTTTCCAATCAGGAAGCCTTGATTAAGCAAATGACCAGCAGCAACGAGTTTTCCCCAAAGTCAGAAGATGCGTTGCATTTCAAATATCAAAGGAGACAAAATTTTCATTCAAAGTCTTCATCTAGCAATGGGAATCAATTCAGAAATGAGGAGTCGTCAAGGAAGCTATTTAAAGCTTGTTACAGGTGTGAAAAACCAGGCCACTTTAAACGAGATTGTCAGGCGAAAGTGGTGTGTGATCATTGCGGAAAGCCAGGCCATATTAAGCCGAATTGCCGAGTCAAAATCCAGGAATCAGAAGCAAATGTTGTACATGAAAGTAAAAATTCTTCAGATTCAATTTGGGAATACTGCTTAACCACTGAGGTTCTTGATCAGCCAACAAACGTGACTTCAGCCGTATATCAAGATGATGTCTCTACAGGTGATCAAAATTCTAATTCCACTACTTACGCTTCTGAATTTGATTCTTTCCAAATTTCGCCTTTACACTCTTTTTTTTACTCCGATGTCAATTCTGCTGCCACTGGTGACCCTTCTGTTTATTTCACGGTCTTGGATTTGGGATTCGACAAAAATGAAGATTTTGAACTAACCTTTGACGATCTTGACGCCTTTGAGGCTGACGATTTTCTCATCTCTGAAGATTTGGATCAAACTACCAATTTGTTAGACTTGCAGGCTGACCGGGAAGCTTCTAGGGGCGCTGCTGTTCATGTTTACAGCTTTGCATGCTCTCTAGGATTTGGGAGCTCTGCGGTTTCATGCAAGCAGTTCCCCAATGAAGGTGAGTTTCTAGGGAGCTCTGCGGTTTCATGCAACCAGTCCTCCAATGAAGGTGAGTTTCTAGATTATCAATCTTCTGAATTAAGAACTGTAGATAGCGAGTGTTTTTCGCCCCATTCTGGTGAATGGGACTCAAAGAGTCCGAGGATTGTAAATTGTCCATCCCTAGAGCATAGTGGTAGTGGTAGTGATCATGAACTCTCAGTCGAACTAGATCCGAAATCTACCAATCCCCAATTGAGTTCTTGGGCTCTAAATAAGGATGAAAAGAAGAGTAAAGGCCCAACAAAAGAGAGGAAGGAGAATTAGAACCCGACCTTGAGGTTGAAACTGCACTTGCATCTGAACCTGAATCGAATCGTGAACCCGAACCAGATTCGAAATCGAAAACTGGATGTGAAGCTGAATCGTTTCCTGAGAGTGAAGATAAATGGGTAGAAGAAAAGCATTTGGAGTCTGATAATGGTCAAAGGGAGGTTCAAAGTGAGAATCTAGACCAAGTTCAGCAAGGCAGTGTTGTAATAGAAGCTGAGTTCTTGGAGAAGAGCATGGATGTGGCTAAAAAGATAGAAGCTAGCAGTAATGACGTTGGTTTATCAAAAAGTCGAGATATATCGATTATTTTGGGGAATTATACCAAGGATGAACGTGATGTTGTGGCTGACGAAGGCGACAAATTGGAAGACAGTTTGGTTGGTGAAAAAGAACAAGGTAATGGGATGGATGACAAGAACTCGTTAGAATCTTCAATTCAGTTGGATGACGAGTGCAAGGAAAGCAAGGGCATCGATCACAAAGTGAAGACCAGGGATTTTGATATATCAGATAAAGAGGTAGAAAAAGAAATGTCAGATCGAGAGACAACAAAAACTACTAAGGCACTGGTCAAAGTGAAGTTTGAACTCTTTTGTAAAGGCTCTCGGAGTTATTAAGAAATAAGCTTGCACTGGCTGTCAAAATTAGTGCAACAGTAGGAATAGTTATTTCAGCTGAGCTTTTGTAGGGATGGTTATTTGAATAGAGTTTTTGTAAGAGCTATTTATAGCATTTACTTTTGTTTAAATAGGAGCCTTGGCTGAGTTAAACACAAGCCACATTATTATATTTCAATTGTTCCTGGATCACCCTTTGAGTAATAATAGTTTAATATTTATTCACACATTTGAGCATGAGATATTATGACATCATCGTCGTCCTTTGATTTGTGATTTTTGCTTCCTCTTTCTTGTACAATCTGTCCAATAGTGAAACTTTTCTCCACAACTCCAACATGTCAGTCACGTTTGGTTTGTTTGAAAAATTTTCATGGTTCTTTGAGTTTGATTGTCTTTGTTTGGGCCCTTCGATTTACTTCTTCCCCTTTGATCAACATTGAGAGCACTACCAGATGAATCTCCAATTTCTCATTTGTGAATACTTTCGCTGAGAACTACATCTCGAACTTCATCGAACTTCAGTTTCTTAAATCCTCGGGAACTGCTGATCGTGGCAACAACAGCATCCCACGACTTGGGTAAAGATGACATCAAAATCAATGCCTTAATTTCATCTTCAAAATTAATGTCCACTATGAAGGGAATGAATTCTTCATCCACGTAGCGGAAGCATTGGAAACCATTTTGATTTTTATTATGAATTAAAACAAAAGCAATAAACTCGAAGAGTAACTCTACCGTTGTAGAAACCCTAGCTTGCAATACTTGTTGAAGTATTCCAACCATGCAAACGTTCTTCATATTCCACAAGTTATTCCTTGCTATGACTCGAACACAAGGCCAAGGCTTGTGGGAGCCTCTTGAAAGAAAACCTCAAACGGATTGGAGACGAAGAGTTTCGAGAATTCTCTAGAGATTAATTTCATTCTCCAGAGAAAGTGAGAGAGATCGTGTGTCTTTGGCTCAACCAGAGAGTACTATTTATAGGGACTCTCGAGGGTACTATTTATAGGGACTCTTGAAGAATATTTGTCAAATAATATATTTGCATATTTAATATATTAGGATATAATACGTTATACAAATCATACTTAGATATAATAAGATATCATAATTTATACTTAACTAATTTGAATCTCATTCAAATTTCAAATATATTTTAATTTAACGTGTCAAAATACATTAATTGATTTAATATTTAATTGTATCAAATACAATAAATATATTTTTCTTTAATATATCTAATATATTAAATATTAATTTGAACCCTTCAAATTAATATATTTTTCTCCATTTATATTTAAGATAGGATAAATATAAATTTGAACTATTAAAATTAAATATATTTTATCTATTTATTTAATATATCTAATATATTAAATATTAATTTGACATTTCAAATTAAATTTATTTTCTCTCATATATTTAATATATCTAATATATTAAATATCAATTATAGCACTTCAAATTTTCTTTTAAATATATTGAACTTTTTAGGGTTAGTCTGAGCTAACAAGGGGACCTTATGGACCTAAGATTATAAGCTTCAATGATACAAAATTAATTAATTAAATTCTTTAATTAATCAATTTCCATTCATTAATTATAGGTCACTCCACTATTGACCTAGAGTTGCACTCTTATGCACCGTAGGACAAGTTATGTCCATTGATATAATCATTACAAGTAAGTCGATCCTTCACGAGTTGTTCATAATTACAGTTGGGTCAAAAGTTCGTTTTACCCCTATAATTACATCTTTCACCTTAAGTACCACTAATTCTCTCATGAACAATTTGTTTATGATCCAATCATAAATCAAGTCCCTCTCTAGCCAATGAGAGAGTGGGACCCCATTGTTCAAGTCCCGAAATTAGTACTTAAGAGAAAACTCATCTACTTTCCTTATATGGAAAGGAGTGAATTCTATCTCATGATATTATGTTCTCAACTCCTCATTTGGTCAAGTCTCCAAAATGGTAGGCATATTGAATTGGCTAAAAGAACAATTCTCACCCATGTAAATTAAAGACAAGCCCTCGCACGAATTCATAACTCATTCAAGATTAGGATTGAGTCACATATGGTCATCATGTGAAATATTAATCTTCTTAATTAACGGATTTATAAAGAGAGACTAAATATTTCTTGGTCCAGTCTTATACAAACTTATTGTATAGGATACCCCCACTTACATGTCTCCACATAAACGATTTGGATCAAATCATTTGTAACGATTACAAAGTGGGTCGTATCAATAGTATTACCAAGATAAGACACCCAACCTTATCCATATACTATAGACTCTTTAGGTTATTACTTGAACATGATTCTCTTGTATGTCAACCACATACTATTCAAGATTACATTAATAACCTTGGATTTTCATACAATAGATAACCGTTAAATTATAAATAAAATAATAAAACTATCGTTAAAAACTAAATAATTAATTACGAGGCTTTAGGGCATAAATCCCAACCCACTGAACTCAGTTGACTTACAATCATATTGAATTCACTTATATGACCAACAACAGATCCACCTTCAGACAGTTGTAGATTGAACAATCTCCACATTAAATACACCTTGTTCATAGCTAATGGTTTTTCATATATATTCGACAACGCTTTCAATAGATCTGATGTCTTCTCCTTGATGATATTGAACGTCACGTTTCTGAGCAGCGTCAACCGGATCAATCCTAGGGCCTAACGATCCTTGAGCTTCCACTACTCTATGGTTAAGGTATCCGACTTCACCCCCAATAGGGTTCATGAAGATCTTTCTGGTATGGATAATCTTCAATCTGCATCTTCCAAAAATCGAAATCAGATCCATCGAACTTTTCATTTGCAATCTTTGAACTTTTCATCTCTCAAATCGTGGTGAATTTCGCCTAGCTCTGATACCAATTGTTAGGATCACACAACAACGCATACACTTGATCAAGATGAACACAAAGAAATAAGAGAGAGAAAATTCAAGGAGGAATATTGGTTAAAAAATTTGTATTGATGACTTCAAGTGTGTACACCAAGAGAAAATATAGAGAAAAAATAAAATACATTTTGAAATGACTCTCTAATGGGGTATATATATGGTCTCAGTTTACTATAACCACCTATGAAATATCTACCATATATATCGCTACCAAATCTTTTATTATAAATAGTCATCAGGCTCCATATCGTAACAATTCATGGGTTTATAAGTAAGAAATACATCTCTATTGGTATGAGACCTTTTGGTGAAGCCCAAAGCAAAGCCATGAGAGCTTATGCTCAAAGTAGACAATATCATACCATTATGGAGATTCGTGATTCCTAACATGGTATCAGAGTCATGCCCTTAACTTAGTCATGTCAATAGAATCCTCAAATGTCGAACAAAAAAGTTGTGAGCCTCGAAGGTGTAGTCAAAAGTGACTCAATTATACAAAGGGTGTACTTTGTTCGAGAACTCCAGAGAAAGAGTCGAGCCTCAGTTAAGGGGAGGTTGTTCGAGGGCTTCATATGCCTTAGGGGAGACTCTATAGTAGACTTTGTCTGATTGGAGGATTGTTGAGAATTGTTGGGAGGGAGTCCCACATTGGTTAATTTAGGGAATGATCATGAGTTTATAAGTAAATAATACATCTTCATTGGTATGAGACCTTTTGGAGAAGCCCAAAGTAAATCCATGAGAACTTATATTCAAAGTGGACAATATCATATAATTGTGGAGATCCGTGATTTCTAACATCTTATATAATGTTTAGTTCAATTCTTGCTTAATATTTGCCCATGTTTCATTAAAACATCATATATAGTAGAACCTCCACCAAAAATATATTCTATGACCAGGGCCTTGCCGACTTCTGTTTTGAATATCCACCGTTGGATGTGAGACTAGACCTTCTAAATCATATCTAAACTTGAAGGAAATCCAAAGACTAGATTTCGAGATTTGGTGAATTTCGTACACATGGTCACTATAACTTCTCACTTTTGTAATTTTCTCATATTTAAGAGGTATTTTGATAATTTGCCATCTTTTGATTATTTAAAAAAAAAAAGTTAAATCTAAATTTTTTCTACAAATTTTTTACTCCTTTGTAAATTAGAAAAATGTCTATATTCCCACTTTTTTCTCAAACTTTCCTTTATTATTTCCTTTTCATACCTTATACCGTTTATTTAAGTTTTTTTTTTTTTTTGTACTTTATTTCCCATTAACTTTGGGCGTTACATAAGTGTACCTTGAAACTCAAATACACCCTAATGGGTGACTTACACCCTTAGGATAACCGTAAGTAAGATATATGAACCTTAAAAGCTTAAGAGAGCTACATATAAACTCAAGCCATGAAATTAGCTTAACTCTAGAACCCTGAATGAGCTTAAGGAACGTTAAATAGGAGAAGTCTCAATGAATTACAAGAGTATTTTTATACTCATTCATGCTATGGAGCGTAGATCCCAGTTCATGGCGAGTGCGTGTAGAATCGTGTGGTTGCGGAAAGGACGTTTAGATCGAGTCGTTTTCCTCATTTGTTAATTTAATATTATTAACCAATCCCACATGGGAAAATGGTTGGAATATGTGAAGGGGCAAAGATGAGAAGAAGTTGGTGTAGATGAGAACACATTCGAGATAGAAGACAAACTCTCGTCGGACCCAAACTAGTCACTCACTTACATATAACGTGTTGGAACTCTGCCAAAAATTATGAGAAAATCCTCGTCGAACACAAACCCATGGCGAAAACGACATGAAAACTTTTGATATGCTATTGGTACTCAAGTCTTGCTATGATGAGAGATAACCGAGACCAAAGTCAATAGAGATTCAACACAAAAACGATTGGGAAGTTGAAGAACAAGGTCAAAAGATCGTTTGTTCGAGTAGAGCAAACAAATAATAGATCGAGACGTGATAGAGAGATCGAGCGAGCGAAAAAGAGAGTGAAGTTAAGGAGAGTGCTGACAAGTTGTGGGAATGAAATTCAAGTCTGCTTATAGGGTTGTGGCAAGTTTTTTTTTTTTATATTTTTTTTTTATTTAAGGATGTTACACATGCCTTAGAAATGTTCATGGAGCGAGGCTATTATGGGGAAGTCATGTGACAGAAGGTAGCTCACTTAGGTCACAGGGTCTAGAGATGGTGGAGTAGCTCACTTAGGTCACAGGGCCCAGAGATGGTGGAGAGCTGACACCATGATACTCTTATAATACATTTTGAGCCATTTTCAATCTTTCAGACATAAACATGATTTTGGCGAATGGTCATACGATGTCGTGCAGTATCTGTCTGTCCGATTGACATCAAACTTGGCGAGCATTTATGTTTCATATGGACGAACTTAACTCTAGAACCACATGCCTAAATTCCTTCCAAAACCCCGACTTTTGAGGTTAAGGCCCGAGACCCTATCCGGCTCTTCAACAAGCCTATTTTTGCCCCTCTTGTCTATTCGATGTCTCTATCTTGCTTATGTCTCAATTATCTTCAATGTCTTTGGTGTGTTAGATGATGCATCTTCCCTATTCTTATCTTCGACTCTTTTAATCCTTATCTCCCATAAATTTCTTATTTAATTTTTAGGAGAATAAGCTATAAATTTCTTATTTATTTATTTTTGAAAAGGTAATAACAATTATTAAAACATTATAAAATATTTGAATAAAAAAATAACATGATTATAACATTATAATATAGTGGAGAATAAATAATTAGAAATGGGCTATGGCGATGAAAAATATAAACTCAGTCGACGTCCGAAGAAAACTCGCTTCCTCTTTCGTTGCCTGTCTCATTCGGATGTGTACCTACGAGCTAAATAGACATCTCCAATTATATTCGAACAAATGAACTTGTTTGGGTCCTCCTCGACTTTGGGCCTAATCCATTTTTATCCAAGACTTGGGCTTAATTATTGTATTTATTGAGGCAAACCCAAATTTTTATGAATTTAGACTAGTTTGCACTTTGTGTCAAAGTATACCTTCATCTCATGCTTAATCATCATTAAATTTGTGATGTCGCACGTTGATTGGGAGGAGAACAAAATATCCTTTATAAGAGTGTGTAAACCTTTTCACGCGTTTTAAAACCTTGAGGAGAAGCTCGAAAAGAAAAGCTCAAAGAGGACAAAATCAAATTACAAAATTTGAGCATACAAATTGATATGATCAAATGACCTTATCTGCTAACGGTGGATATGTAATATTTTAATTTTATTTATGATTATTTTTTTTTGGATAGTTAAGTAAATATTTTCCAAACAAAAATTTTAAATTCTATTATAAATTACATGATATTACAAAATAATAATTTTACAAAGTTCTAATATAAACCACATTCAGAAATTAACGTAGAACTTAATATTTATTGGATAACTAAGCTTAAATTGAAATCCATTTTTCATTTAAATTCTTGCTTTCAAATTTTAATTTTCAAATTATTGACTAAATTGGATAACTAGGCTTAATCCCATGCCTTTGACTTTACCCATATGTTTGACTTTGGCTTCATACACGTGTCCGTTCTTGAATGCTTGCATCAGCACAAACGCACGACATATGTCAGAAACTAAAACCCAGAACCTATAAGAATAGAACACGTGGATGGCGGACGTGTCGAAGCGGCCTTTGGACGGTACCAGAAAGTCTGGAAGAAACACCAATCTAATAATTAACTATTTTTCTTTTTTAAAAAAAAAACGCCTATTTGTTCCAACTAACTTAACCAAACCAAACCAAACATGCGTCTCGCCTTCGAATCATTGGTCGCCCATCTCCCGCCACGTCATACATTCTTTGACTTTGACTATATTTTTTGTTTTTTACTTTCTTGGTCCCTCAAGTCTTTCCAGTTTTCAATTCTTTATTTTTTTTCTTTTCTCTTGAAATCATGGCTCCGAATTTTCCAATCTAATTATAAAATCATTGAATGCTTCCGTGCCATCTTATCTGACTTTTTTATATTTATTTATTTAACGTTAAAGGTTAAAGGTTAAAGGTCTGTTTTACCTCTAAATCTAAGAAACAGTGAGAACGTTTGATCTCTCGATTCAAAAATTTAGGTCATTACGTCCTCTTAAATCAGAAAATATAATTTAGTATAATATTGATTAAATAAAAATAAATATACTAAATTAGGGTAAATTTTGAATATTTATTTATTTATTTTGATTATGGATGCAGCCCCACATGAATGACGTGTCTTCACGTGGGAATATTTTATATAATATTTTGAAATTATTGGGCCTTAAATAATTTAGGTTTACCAACTCTCACCCTGATTTTTAAAAATAATGTACATTCGTAAACTCATTTTGTCCTGAATATTTTAAAATTCTAAACTTTATTTTTTTTTCAATGTATTAACAAGATATTAACTAAGTTATTGTTTTATTAATTAGTACTAATAATTAATAAATGATGTGAAAAATGTAATCATTGAATCTCTAGTTATTCGTGAGTAAACAAATAAAGATAATGATTTTTTTATTATTAGTTTTTTAATTCTAAATATCATATACCAAGTTGATCAATTATTTATGATTTATTGAGATGTGTACACCCGTTAAATTTCGGATTGTTTTTGGATTTTGGGTTGGGAACACGATGAATTAGGTTCACAGCTCATTCAACCTCGCTCATTGGATTAGGTCCAATCGTTCATTTTTTACGATTATTTTTTAAAAAAAATTTACTTATTTACGGTATATATATTAATAACTATCATTCACCAGTCGTTAAAAATGTTAAATATTCTTAATTTTCATAATAAATATGGTAAAATTGAGTTTGATTATGAAACTCTATTCTTGAATTGGTTGGACCGACCCAACAAAAAAAGCTCATACATGCAAACTGAACCAAATTTTATATTTTTTAAAAAATTCAACCCAACTCAACCCAACACTCAAAAAAAAAAAAAAAAATCTCGTCACCTCTAATAATTTAGTTGTATTAAAAAAAAAATTGTCACCAACATTTACAATTTATTTACCTTTACTAAAACACATGCTTATTAAAATTACAAAAATACCCTTACATTTTGGAACTCAATTAAAAATTAAAACAGGTTTAAATACTATTTTAATCTGGGTATTGATTAATTTTGATCATTTACTCTAAAAAAAATGTTTATTTTAATTTCTATCTTTGACTCGTATTTATTTTAGTTACACATTTATAAATCGCGACATTAATAACCTTGAAATAAATAAAAAAATAATAAATAAAAAAACATATATTATATAAAATTGAGAAAAGAAGTAGGTCATCAACCAATTTGGAGGATGGCGTGGAAAGAAAGACAAGTAAGCAAGGCCGGCGATGTGCACACATTGGAGCCAGTCAAATTTGAAACCCCATAAAACATTTTCAACGCGCAATTGCACTCTGTCCTCTACACAAACCAACAATCCTACAAACCCCACCTTCCACACCTCAAGAACTTACTCAGAAACAACCCTCGCCGCCCGCCGCCCGCCGCCCGCCGCCCTCCCCCCTTCCCTCTCCTTATTCATATCCCCAAATCCAACCAAGAACTGTACTTAAAAAAACATGAAATCCTTACCCCTGATTTTGGCTCTGTTTTCACTCTCCATTTTGGCTCACCCCCACCCAATCTCCGCCCATATCTTCCCCAACGCCTCCTCAATTCCGTCGTGGCTCAACCGGACCAAATACGCTTGGGACCAATTCCAGAACCTCAAAGGCTGCCGCCCTGGCGATCACCTCAACGGCCTCTCCAATCTCAAGACATACCTTAATAAATTCGGCTACATTCCCAACTCCCCTTCCAATTTCTCCGATCTCTTCGACAATGTTCTCCAATCTGCCCTTTTAACGTATCAGAAGAATTTCAATCTCAACGCCACCGGCTTCCTCGACGACCAAACCCTCGCTCAGATTCAGCTACCCAGATGTGGAATCGCCGATATAATCAACGGCGCTTCTTCTATGAACTCCGGTAGCCCAGTGGCTCATAACGCTACTCGTTTTCACTCTGTTTCTCATTACTCTTTCTTCCCTGGCCGTCCTCGCTGGCCTGACCACCGTCGGGATTTGACTTACGCATTTGCGCCGGAGAATGGTCTTACCGATGAGGTTAAAGGGGTTTTCACTAGGGCTTTTGCTCGTTGGGCGGCTGTTACGCCGTTGACGTTCACGGCGGTGGAGTCGTTCAGAGCGGCGGATATCCGGATTGGGTTCTACGCTGGCGACCATGGCGATGGGGAGCCGTTCGATGGAGTTTTAGGGACTTTGGCTCATGCCTTCTCGCCGCCGAGTGGGCATTTTCATTTGGACGGCGATGAGAGCTGGGTCGTTACCGGCGACCTGAGATCGGCTCCGGTGACTGCGATTGACTTGGAATCGGTAGCGGTTCATGAAATTGGGCATTTATTGGGGCTTGGCCATTCCTCCGTTGAGGAATCCATTATGTTCCCAACAATCACATCGAGGACGAGGAAGGTAGATCTGGCCGTGGACGACGTCACCGGAATTCAAGAATTGTACGGCGCAAACCCAAACGGCAACCCGTCGCCACCGTCGAGTACGACGACGCCGCCGTCGTCGGTACAGGAGAGAGATATGTCCAGAAAGGGAGGTGCTCCGAAGGTGTTGAATTCGTGGTGGAGCCCACTGGTAGTCGCTGCCGTTGAACTTTTCTTGATGAGACAATAATACCCTTGTAATTACATTTTTTTAATTATTAATTTATATTATGGTATTTACAATTTTAATAAATTTAGCGTAGCCTTATTGGTTACAATGATTTGCTTAATTTTATGTTGCTTTTGGAAGGTATATACATACGCAATACTTTGTACATAATTTATTATATAAATATAAGGATTTTTTTTTTCTTTTTACTATTTAATTCTCAAGAATTTTTTTTTTTTTTTTTTTTGGTTTTATTGTAAATTTAGCCAAATATATTATATATTTACTTTTCATATATATAAAAGTCAAAGTTTGAAGTTTGACTTGGCTCCTCTTATAAAAATGAGTTGCATGCTATTTGGGAAGGAGTTTTTTTTTTTTTTTTTTTTTT
>NW_019268528.1:3544847-3550633 GCF_002738365.1 Cucurbita moschata
TTTTTTTTTTTTTTTTTTTTGTCTTCCTCCCACTGATTCCAAGTTTAAAAGTTTGAATTGGTAAGTGCATCGTAAGCTCAAATTTTGATATGTTGATAACTCAAGAAATTTTGCACAAGGGTCATGAGCGAAAGTAAGAACCTTGAACACCTCAAGCCTTAAAGCTGCCATGACGCTTAAGATTGTTCGGTACTACTTTGACCCATGTTTTAAGTGACTCTTTACCTTCCAGTGTGTCACGGTCATGCTTGTCCAAGGCATGTTACCTATGGCCGCATGCCCGTGACACACCGAAACTTTTGCCTTGTACTACTTTATTGCTTTCTTTTACCGCTTTCACGTTGTATTATTTCTTTTCTGTTTTTTTTAAGAGTATGACGTTTCGGCGATGTCATGACTATGCCTGGTAGACATGAAACGCCTCAAAATGTACTATAGGGGGATATGATTAGTTGTCAAATTCTTCCTGCCCGATAGTTATATGCAGTGAACCGTTGTTGTTGCCTTTTTGCTTACATTCTCATATAACACCAATTTCAATTTCTCTCTCTTGCTTTCAAAACTCTCTCTCTAAAACCTCTCTTCCCCGCTTTCTAAAATCTTCTCTTGAAATCGAGACCTAAGGTTCGTATTCACGTTGCCCGACCACAGGCAACGTAACTCGAAGTAGGCTTGACCCATTTAGTGTTGAGAGTGGGTGCCGCACTATCGCCAAATATGCTGCCTAGAAACCGCGATTGTGACACGGTGCATCATCATCTCATGTTTTTCCTCATTTAGGTGGGATGCCCCAGGTCATGTTCCCTAGTAAGATGTCATGTTTCATGCTTATTGTTCTTCTCACCTAGATGAGATGCCCTTCCTATGTTTTTACATGACACTTGTCAATGTTTATGCATATTTGCATTGTCCATGTAGTGTGTAGTGTCCATGTTTCTTGTAGGATGTCACGTTTTAGGTTCATGTTCACAAACCAGGTGACCTTTTACGTCTTCCACAGAGAGTAGTCTAAGGCATGACAGGGATAGTTATCCGGTTAACTAAGTACCATGACTCATTACTCATGACTCAGGACTAAGGTTCTTAAGCCAAGAAACCATGTTAAGTCCCAGATTAGAACAAGAGAGTACTATACCTTAGCATCCACCGTAAACATGATTAAGAGCTTATAAGTAGGCTACTTACTGATTCTTATACTCACTTTATGTTTTACGTGTTTTTCATGTAACACTTAGGAGGTGGTCAAGGATGGGAGTAGATCTATCACAACTCGATTTTCATAAGTCACGGCTGACTTGAAAACATAAAAGAGGATAATTTTTTTTTGCATTTTAAAAAATATAAATACATTTTATTTATAATTCCAAAATAGAGTTTGAAAACATTTCAATACTTGAAATATGGTGTGACTTTGTATGAGACTTGCTCTAGATTCGTGTCCATCCTCAACCAGCTTCTTCTTGTCATAATATTTTCTTATCTTGAGAACTTAGGCCCATAGGTTTCGTTCTTCATATGACACTCTCTTCACCCTTGTTCTAGTTCATATCCTTGATTCTTGATTTTTTATTTTAGTTCTTGTTCTTGTTTTGTTCCCGACAACAATCTCCTTGGGATTTACGATACAAGGACATGAACCTACCAACCTGTGTCCAAGACTTTACACGTTTCACATTTTGAACCTAGGTCGAAGACTTCTTGAAGTGACGTAGTCTAAACCTGCATCTAGGGTTTCATGCGCTTCTTGCGATACAAATTGAAATGTACACCCAAGGCTTCTTACATTCTAAGCAGTATAGTCTGAAACCTACGTCAAAGTTTTCATATGTTTCAAACAATGCAGTCTGAAAACCTATGCCCAAGGCTTTATACGTTTCGAGCGTCATAGTCTGAATACATCACTTCATGAAAGCTTTATATGTTCTAAGCAGTGTAGTCTGAATATCTATGCCCAAAGGCTTCTTACATTCTGACCGATGTAGTATGAACTATGTATCCAAGGCTTCTTACATCCTGACCGATGCAGTTTCCGAATTTTAGACAAAAATGGATTTGAGATGCTGGGATCATGGGTGGAGACGACGATATTTTAGTAGGTAAATTAACGCTTCATATGGCGAAAGAATCATCGTATGGCCCCGAAGATAGATTAGTACGAGCCATACTTGACATTCAGGTATCCACTTCAAAAAAAACCTATCTAAAACGACCTATAGGCAGTAGGGGTCGAGTTATTGATGTGAGATGGATCCAGAAAAAAAAGGTTCAAGTTATAATCGAGAAATGATTCGGGTATATATTACAGAAATAATTTTTTATTTTTATTTTTATTTTTTAATTGACGATACGAAATTTAAAATGGTGAGCAAACCTTTATATTTTATCCCTATAAGAAAAAAAAATCTAATTATCCAAAGGAGTAGCCGATACTAAGTTCGGCGTCATGGCCTCTCCCGCCATTAACGTTTTCTCCATCATTTCTCCCCAACATCTCTGGCCGCCATTATCTTATCCTTTCCCCTCCTCTCTATGTTCTCGTTGTTCTTCACCTCCGATTCAGGCCCCGAGGTTTTGTCGCCTTAAGCCTCTCCCCATCTTCTATCCTTTTCCAGTTCCATTTCGACCTTCCGTCCGCTCTCCGAGGTCCATTTTCTCTGAAAAACCCCAACTCTCCGATGTCGACGAGGATGAGGATGAGGATGAGGATGAGGATGAGGATGAAGATGAAGATGAAGATGACGACGACGACGTGGCAGCCGAGGAGTACGATATCGATGCGTTTGGAGAATTGGAGCAGAGGTACGATGAAGTGGAATTGTCGATGGAAGCTACTGAAATCTCCATTGCACCCGAGGAGTTCAAATCGCAGAGAGTCGAAAAGCTTCTCGGTGAAGTTAGAGAGTTTGGAGAAGGAATTGTCGATGTTGATGAACTCGCTTCAGTTTATAATTTCCGTATCGACAAGTTTCAGGTAAATCTTTACATTTATTTGTAATTTGGTGAATGTTATGACATATTTATCAATTTGCGTCAACTCTACAGACTGTACATTTGAAATTTTTATCATTTTTCGTTAGCGACAAGCCATAGAAGCATTCTTGAGAGGATCGTCGGTGGTGGTATCGGCGCCTACCAGCAGTGGCAAGACTTTGATTGCGGAGGCGGCGGCTGTTGCTACTGTAGCCAGGAAGAGACGATTGTTTTACACGACTCCACTGAAAGCATTGTCGAATCAGAAGTTTCGGGAGTTCCGGTAAACAATTTCAGCATTTTTGCTAATTATTGCTGTTCTTACATCGCTTACTTTTTGTTAAATCAGTATCCTTCTATTGTTTCAGTGAGACGTTTGGAGACAGCAACGTTGGGCTTCTTACGGGAGATTCTGCAGTTAATAAAGATGCCCTGGTTTTGATCATGACTACAGAAATTTTGCGCAACATGTTGTATCAGAGGTAAGATGTCAACATACATAGTTACGATCGCATTTTATGCACGAAATCGTCAATGAGCTCCAATCAGTTGGAAAACCCTAGCATGGGGTTCCTTCTAAGCAGCCATTTTATCAACGATTTTTTTTCTTTCTTCGTCTTCTTTTAAAATCACATGAGATACACTTTACATAATTTTATTTTTCATGTCAATTAGTAAACCAGCTTGAACAAAATAGGGGGAAAAATTAGCCTGAAAAAAGCAGCCCACCACAGCAAAACCAAAGCATTTACTGGAGGTGACTCCAATTATTAACAACAAAAGAATATAACAGGCAAATTTTGTAGGGAACATCCAAAGAGGCTTTGAAGTGAGCCATGCTCTAAATCTCCTTTTTAGACCCTTTGTGCCATGAAGGCTCTCCTATTTTTCTCTAATATAATGTTCCAGCTAATGTTTACATCATATACCAGTATCCGGGAAGTTCTCTATCACTTAAGGAGGGAGAACTTGTTGAGGATTGTTGGGATGAAATCCCACATTGGCTAATTTAGGAAATGATCATAGGTTTATAAGCAAGGAATAGTATCTTCATTGGTATGAGGCCTTTTGGGGAAGCCCAAAGCAAAGCCACGAGAGCTTATGCTCAAAGTGGACAATATCATACCATTGTGGAGATCCGTAATTCCTAACAGAACTCCCCTCAATCATGTCCAACAATCTCCGCTCAACAAAAGTCTCACGAAATCCTCCTAAAAATCTTCACTGGAAATTGGCATCTTCAATGATTTAAAAATTGTGCAGATCCTATTAAGGTACACTAAGGAGTCTTGTTTTCTAGAATATAAGAAAATAGTCCCTTCTCACAACGAACCCTTCTACTAAGTCTGTACCCGTGCTTCTAAAAAAAAAGTCTACAAAGAACGACTACCTCCACCACAAAAATGAAAAGGAGACAAAGGAATTTCGTGCTTGATCCCTTTAGTAGCCAGAATCTTGCCACTAGGCTTATTATATTTACCACAATGGAATTTTTTATGACACTGTTACAAATTTGTGCTCTTTATTCAAAATCAAAGCCTTTTTCTATTAACATTTTATCTAAGAAGTCCCAATCTACATGGTCACCAGCCCTTTTTTATTCGATTTTTAGAAAATGACCACTGTGCCGTTGATCTTTAATTATCTCGTTGACAATAAGCATCTCATCTAAGATCTTTTATTTTGTGAGAAATACACTCTGATTAATGGAGATGGTGCCCCGGTGACTATAGACATCTGCTTCCTATTCTTTCATAACAATTTGTTTATCAAATGAGGTTGAGATGGTTAAGGTGTTTCTGATTACACAAAAATGAATCTTTTATATTTTTGTGTTTGATAATATATATATTTTTTATATACTTATTGATTGTTCCACTGTGGAAAGTTTTTTTTTCCTGTTTTCTTTCCAACTTCAAGCATATTGTTTAAATTGTGATAGGTATGAATATCTTTTCATGCAGTGTTGGAATGGCCTCATCTGAAAGTGGACTTTTTCACGTTGATGTAATTGTTTTGGATGAAGTTCATTACCTTAGTGATATCTCTCGGGGCACAGTGTGGGAAGAGATTGTAAGTATTTGTTACTTGGGATTCTCGTTTGTCGTGTCTAACTTAGTAACGCATGTTCTATTAATAGAATTGTGTATATTTCAGGTTATTTATTGCCCAAAAGAAGTGCAGCTTATTTGTCTCTCTGCAACGGTTGCAAATCCAGATGAGCTAGCTGGCTGGATTGGTCAGGTAGTGTTTTCGATAAGCACCTAAGCCTGTAAAACAACCACGATTGGTGTCTCTCATATTATTATTTATTATTATTATTATTTTTGGCATCTGTCCTGGTAATCATGTTCAATAGTTGACCCTTTGGATTTATTCCTTCCATATGAGGGTCATAGAATTAGGACATCTTTACATTTTTCTTAAGCTCCTCTTCTTGGGTCATTCCTTTCGTGGAAGCAAAGAAATCATTGGGTGAATCTTGTTTGGGCTTTTCTGTGGTCGACTTGGATGGAAAGAAATAGTAAGATTATTAAATCAAAGGAAAAAACCAATCCGGTCTTTTTTGATAGTGTTCTTTTTCTTCCTTTATCTTGGTGTAAAGTGGAGACTCTCTGTTAACTCTTCTAGCTTATCTTCTCACTTATTCAATTTGGAGATGTTCATTGTAACTCCTTGGGGCTCTTCATCCCCCCCCCCCCCCCCCCCCCCCCCCCCCCCCCCCCCCCCCCCCCCCCCCCCCCCCCCCCCCCCCCCCCCCCCCCCCCCCCCCCCCCCCCCCCCCCCCCCCCCCCCCCCCCCCCCCCCCCCCCCCC
>NW_019268528.1:3551107-3579806 GCF_002738365.1 Cucurbita moschata
CCCCCCCCCCATATATCGATGAAATTGTTTCTTATTAAAAAAAAAAAAAACGAAAAAATCGAGGGTCAGAGTAAGAAGTGTGATGAAGTGAGATACCATATAAAAAGATTAAGAAATGAACAATTCTTTGTTGATTTACCACTAAAAAGAACGGAATCAAGTGTTTAGTTGCTAATGGACAAGTATCACATTCATATCTCACTCAGAACTCACTGTAGGAAGAGTGACAGTGATTCTTCACTATTTGTTTTTTAGTGGAATATTTCCTCTTCTATTGCTCATTCTACATTTCTCAGACCGTATTGCATTTTGCTTATTGATACTCTAAATGGCAGTGACATGTCCATACAAAGGTACGACAACTTTAACCTATGCTTTAGATGATAGCATGTATCCAATTAAGCATACAGGAAGACAAGTTCTATTAGGTCACTTTTTTGTGTGTGTTGAGGTGGATGAAGTCTCCAATTCTTTATTATTAGAGATCTGAGACTTTTTGCTTATTGTCTTAGCTGATGGTTTTGATAGGAAACAGATCATAAGTATAAATAGAAGAAGGGAAAAAATTCATTTGTGCCCCTAAACTTTGGGGGTTGTATCAATTGAAACTCAAACTAATAATTGTATAAATTGAAACCCTAAATTTTCATAAGTGAATCAATTTAGACAGTCTACATTTATAGCTATTTTCACTTGATTCCATTTAAAATCAGCTCATAATCACTAAGTAAAATCATTTTTCTCCAAAAATCCTACCAAACTAGTAAGAAAAATTGTCACATAATTCTTTCTAAATAAGTAGAGAAAAGTAATGGAAGGTGAGTAGATGAAACATCGTTTAAACTTAATAAAAAAAACTTCTACGTATATTAAATTTCTGCATTTCTCTCTAATTTCCATTAGTTCTTGCATTTTGTGAAAGTTATGCATTAATGGTTTTAAAATGAAATTCTATTGGAGGTTCTAAATTGATTCACTCAGGAAAGTTCAGGGTTTAAATTGATACATTTATTAGTTTGAGTTTTTAATTAAATCAACCTCCCAACTTTAGTAAATTGATTTTTTCCCATAAAAGAACAAACAATCCAATTCCTACTTAAAATAGCTATGTGGTCTACATATCTATGTTCTGAATATCACATTGGTTTCATTTTCCTCTTCTGCTGCTTGTTATAATGCAATTATTCATCCCTGGGTTTCTGCTTTACATTCTCTATCAGTCGATATTATTGCTTCCTTTCTAGGATATGAGGTCTCTAGGATATTATTGCTTCCTTTATGGTCATCAGTATGATGTTGTAAAAGTTAGTTGTTTCTTCTCAGCTTTCAAGATGAATGGAATGAGTTTTTTTTATGATGTTAATGTGCTGAAAGTATGTATGGCGTATGTTAATTACCTTTTCTGTTCACTTCTTAAGATTCATGGGAAAACTGAGTTAGTAACATCAACAAAGCGTCCAGTACCATTGACTTGGCATTTCTCTACAAAGACCTCTTTACTACCTCTCCTTGACGAGAAAGGAAAGCACATGAATAGGTACCTTTGAATTTCTGCAAAAGTTATTGGCATAGATTTGATATTATTGAGCCTAGTGTGGCTTCTTGTTGTGCTATCATAAAAATATTGAATTTCGTCTGAAGCTTTTTTTTATAGGGTTTGACTATATAATGTATTTCTTGCTTATGACTATTTTCCTTCTTTGGGAGATCTATTTAGTATCTGATAAAGTTGTAGCTTGGCCTACTAGTCAATAACAATAATAAAAGAGACAGAGAGAATTTGTTCAAGTTATAGTTGTCATCTATCTAAGATTTAACTATGAGTTACCTTGAAAAAACAAATGTTGTAGGGTCTAGCAATTATCTCGTAAGAATAGTTGAGATGCGTGCAAGCTTATCCCAAATGCTCATTGATATTGAAAAATAAAAGTTAAGTTTCTTTGTTTAAAATAAAAAGTAAAAGTAAAGGTCACAAATATAAAAATAACCAAATATGCACATGCAACGATAAAAATATAGACACTATTTGTTTTCAGCTGACATGTTAGTCATATTTTCATTCACTCCCGTCTCGTTTATTCAACATCACTGTGGACTTCTGAAATAACTTAAAACTTCATATTTTCTTGCAACGGATTCTGAGTGTTTATTGTAATTTTTGTTTTTGGTTGGTCTGTTGGTATTCTATAATCTATTAATGAAAGGTATCTATAACTTCTATTCTATTTCTTAATTTTATCAGTGAAAAATTTATGTTTGCCTTGTGTGTGGTGTGCGTGCGCTCGTATGAATGGGCCATTTGAATTAACTTCCCAGTGTTCACTATTTTTCTCTTTTTCCCTCTTTCCAAATTGGAGCAGGAAGCTGTCGCTCAATTATCTTCAGCTTCATGCTTCAGGAGCTAAATTGTACAAGGATGATGGATCAAGAAGAAGAAACCCAAAAAGGCATGGGAATGAGATCAGCAATGACCGCACTAGCAGCCTGTCTAGACAAGCTACACTTTCAAAGAATGACATAAACTCAATCCGCCGTTCAAATGTACTTGGTGAACCAGCCTCTCTATCGCCCTTCAACTTTTGCCAATATTATTTTGCTAAACTCAATCAAAGAATGTCCTAACAGGTTGCTTGTTACCTTTCCAGGTTCCTCAGGTCGTTGATACATTGTGGCAACTTAAGTCAAAAGATATGCTGCCTGCAGTTTGGTTTATATTTAGCAGGAAAGGATGTGATGCAGCTGTTCAGTACATTGAAGGCAAAAACCTGTTAGATGATTGTGAAAGGAGTGAAGTTGAACTTGCATTGAGAAAATTTCGTATTCAATTTCCAGATGCTGTCCGGGAATCGGCTGTGAAAGGACTTCTGCAAGGAGTTGCTGCACATCATGCTGGTTGTCTGCCTCTGTGGAAGTCATTCATTGAAGAGCTGTTTCAGAGGGGACTTGTGAAGGTTGTTTTTGCGACAGAAACATTAGCTGCTGGAATCAACATGCCAGCTAGGACAGCAGTTATTGCATCCCTGAGCAAACGAAGCAATAGTGGTCGTACCCAGTTAACCTCAAATGAACTGCTTCAAATGGCAGGGCGAGCTGGACGTCGAGGTATTGATAAAAAAGGTCATGTGGTGCTTCTTCAAACTCCATATGAAGGTGCTGAAGAGTGCTGCAAGCTCCTGTTTGCTGGCATCGAACCACTTGTTTCTCAGTTTACAGCTTCATATGGAATGGTATTGAATCTTCTCGCAGGTGCAAAGGTTACTCATACGAGTGAAATGGATGGGACAAAAGCTTTCCAAGCTGGGCGAACGCTGGAAGAAGCTAGGAAGTTGGTTGAGCAGAGTTTTGGAAACTATGTTGGGAGCAATGTCATGATTGCAGCAAAGGAGGAGCTTGTTAAAATAGAAAAAGAGATTGAAGTGCTCAATTTAGAAATAACTGATGAAGCAATTGATAAAAAATGCAGGAGGCTCATGTCAGATGTGGCATATAACGAGTTAGTAGAGCTGCAGGAGGGACTGCGATCAGATAAACGTCAAAGGACGGAACTACGAAAAGAGATGGAATTGCAAAGAATTTGTGCCTTCAAGTCTCTGTTACAAAATTTAGGAGATGGACAGTTGCCCTTTTTATGTTTGCAATACAAAGATTCTGAAGGAGTCCAACATTCAATTCCTGCAGTTCTCTTTGGAAACATGGACTCATCAAAGCTCATTAACATGTTTCCTGCTGATAATTCTTTGAGTGGTGCAGAACCAAATTTTGGTAAAAATCTGGACCCAGGTGCTGAATCATCTTATTATGTGGCTCTAGGTTCAGATAATTCTTGGTACCTATTTACTGAGAAATGGATCAAAACTGTTTATAAAACTGGCTTTCCTAATGTTGCTTTAACTAAAGGGGATCCTTTACCTCGGGAGATTATGAGGACACTTCTCGATAAAGAGGGAATGAAGTGGGAGAAGCTTGCTGATTCTGAGCTTGGCAGTTTATCATGTATGGAAGGATCTCTGGAAACATGGTCATGGAGTTTAAACGTGCCAGTTCTGAATAGTCTTTCTGAAAATGACGAACTCTTGCAAATGTCTGAATCATACATGGAATCTTTAACAAGGTACAAGGAGCAAAGAAATAAAGTTTCACGATTTAAGAAAAGGATATCTAGAACAAAAGGATTCAGAGAGTACAAGAAGATTTTAGATATGGCCAATATTATAGAGGACAAGATTAGACAATTGAAGGCTAGATATAAACGGCTAAGTAATCGAATTCAGCAAATCGAACCATCAGGCTGGAAAGAGTTTTTGCAGATCAGCAATGTCATACACGAAATTAGAGCACTGGATATAAATTCTCATGTAATGTTCCCACTCGGAGAAACTGCAGCTGCTATCCGTGGTGAAAATGAGCTCTGGATTGCCGTGGTTCTAAGAAATAAGTTCTTAGTACAACTAAAACCTACAGAGCTTGCTGGTGTCTGTGCAAGTTTAGTTTCTGAAGGCATCAAAATCCGCCCTGGAAGAGATAACAATTACATATTTGAGCCATCAAGAACTGTAATCAATATGGTTAATTTCCTAGAAGAGCAGAGAAATTCTCTGTTAGATCTTCAAGAAAAGCATGGAGTGAACATACCATGTTCCTTGGACAGCCAATTTTCAGGGATGGTTGAGGCTTGGGCCTCTGGTTTGACTTGGAGAGAAATAATGATGGATTGTGCGATGGATGAGGGAGATCTGGCACGCCTCTTTCGACGAACAATCGACTTGTTGGCTCAAATTCCGAAGTTGCCTGATATTGATCCATCTTTGCAAAGAAATGCATCAACTGCTTCTGATGTCATGAATCGTTCACCAATAAGCGAATTGGCTGGATAAGCTCGTCTGAAAATGGTGTCCCTCTGGTTTGTTTCCAGAAAACGTTGCTCTTTTTAGATGAATATGTTAATTATTCTTCATGCTGCATTTTTCACAAGGCAATTAACAGTGGCGGGGCATGTTCTTACAAGGCCGTTTAGCTGTTGGCTCAAGTGAACATAACACGTCCTCTAAGAAGCAAGCTGCTTTAAGGTGCGAATACCTCCGTATGCATTCAATTTTTTGTCACTTAAAAAAATCATTTGCACAATGATAACAAAATTCTAATAGATTGTGTTGAACCAATCTTTTTATAGGCTAAGTTAAATTATAATTCGATATAAATTTTTATGGAAATTTGTGAACCATTGAATTGTTTATTAGGATTCTATTTTTGTTTTTGAATTATTACAGATATTTAAGCATAGAAGCATAATCCCTACCTGTTGATCAAGGTAACTTTTTTTGTTGGCATTGGTAAGAAGAGCGTATGAAATTTTGATTATATGGTAAATAGGTCACAACAAACTTTTAATTTTAAGTCAAATAAATCTGTGATTGAGTTTTCGTAGTTGGTTTATGTCATGTTATTACAGAAGATGAGATTCATAGTGTATTTCCGTGTTATTTCTTTAACATTGTCTTTCTTTCCCTAGGTATGAATGCGACATCAATCACCTTGGTTCAAAAAAGGTTGTACCCGAGAGGTGTTGGTGACATACAATCAATCTCTTGCTTTAATGTGTTTTAGAAGAACATTATTGGGTTGTGTGCTTGGCGAACCAAAAGATTTAGGTATGGGGTTTGTTTGCAAATAAACCTTCCCTCAAAACACATGAAGATATTGCAATAAACAAAGGGAAAGTGAGGATTGGTCAAAATTGTTTGAATCTCCATCAAATGGAGTTGGAGGGTGATGATCCACTAGAACTAAACAATTGGAAACATCGTAGTAAAACAAACACATTTTAGGTGGAAAGCGTTCAAAATAAGAATAACAAAAATGAGATATAAGCCGATTTGAATGGAAACTGAAATCTTGAGAGGGCATTCACCATGGGCTATTGCATGGATAATTGAAATTAGTAGCTTGGAGTTTGCTTTCGTATGTAATTGTTTCTGGTTAGAGTGAATTTGGTTAACAACTTTTAGATTAGGTTAAGTTGAGTTACAAATGAATTTTTTTTTAATTTGGGCCGATAGTTGATTGACTCTTGAACTCTTCATGAAATTTTTTTCTCTTTATCGTCGTAAAGCTAAATGAATAAGATTTAATAAAAAAAAAACATGGAGGGTAGGAATTAAATTTTAAATTTTTTCCTAAATTCATCAAAATTTACCTACAAGCAAATTTCTTCAAATTCTCCGAGCTCAAACATTTTTATGGTCTTCTACTAATTTACTCATTGAACTCAAAAATATTTGTTCATAAATGTCTGAAAAAATAATATATTTAAATATCTAATTTATTGGGATATCTCTCTATGTTTAGATATATTTAAATCTTTGACAAATAATATATTACTAGAATATAATATCTTATTTAAATATATAAAATATTACAAGAATATAATATCTTATTTAAATATCATAAAATATTCGAGTATATATTTAACTAATGTGAATTTCATTCAAATTTCTAATATAGGGGTATAATATACTTTAATTATTTTAATATTTAATGTATCAAATACAATAAATAAAATTTTTGGATTAACCTGTATAATATAATTAAATTTTAATTTCAACACTTAAAATTAAATATTTTTCTCCTACTCATTTCAACGCTTTAAACCAAATATATGTTTTTCTATTTGTATTTAATATATTAAAAATTACTTTAAACAATTCAAGTAAAATATATTTTATTTACTTATATTTTTTAATATATTAAAATAATTAGAACATTTAAAAATAAACTTTAACTAAACTAAAAACTCTTATTTTGGTCTAAGGATGATATATAAATTCCTTTCGTAATTTTCACAAATGTGTTCAAACTTTTTAATAACTGAAAGTAAAATAAACAAAACAAACAAATATATGAGGTTTCTTCCCACAAACAAATCAGTCGTTGTAGTATAGTGGTGAGTATTCCCGCCTGTCACGCGGGTGACCCGGGTTCGATCCCCGGCAACGGCGTTCTTTTTTTGTTTACATTTATTAGCTCAGAACGGTTCGTTTGCATAAATTCCGCTTTTGTGTTTCTGTTAACTTTTTTATTTTAATTAATTTTACAAACTTTCATAGCCAGTCAGTTGTAGTATAGTTGTAAGTATTTCTGTTCAATACCATGCAAGTGACCCGGGTTCAATCCTCGGCAATGGCGTTTTCCTTTTTATTTACATTTATGGGCTCAAAACGGCTCCTTGTAATGAAATGTCCCGAATTTTAAGTAGTTTATACCATGATTTGTGTGTGTTTTCTTATATGTATATTTTAAATTAGCATAGTCAATATTGCAAAATACAAAAATTAAAATAAAAACAAGTTATTTTAAAATTAAATAAATATAAAAGAATTATAAATCTTCAAATATATTATTAAAGTTTTGAATCATACAAAATTAATTAATTAAACTATTTAGTTAATAAATGAATTAATTAATCAATTTTTATTTATTAACTATAGATCACTTTAATATAGATTTAGAAGACCTAGAGTTAAACTCGTATATACGATAGGATATGTTTTCATTGGTATAATTTTTACAGGCAAGTCCATCAATCACTAGTTGTTCATAAATACAACTTGAACAAAAGTCTGTTTTACTTTTGTTATTACATCTTACACCTTAAATACCATGGATTCTCTGATGTTTAATTTGTTTATGATCTTGAGTTACAATTTGTGATGTTGGATCATAAATAAAGTCTCTCTCGAGATACTGAGAGGTGAGGGGTGGTTCAAGTCCCAAAATCAACATTTAAGAGAACTACTCATCTACTTGCCCTACATGAAAATGAGTGAATTCCATATCGTAAAATGGTATGCATATTGAATCGTGTATCAACATCAGTCTCATCTATGCAAATCAATAAATAAGCCTTCACAGGCAAGAATTTGTAAGACAGGAATTTATAACTTGCTCAAGATATAATCTTGTAAAATATTAATTTTTTCTATTAACAAATTTATAAATAGAGTTAAAATATTTTGCTAGTTTTGTATAAACTTTTTGTATATGATACATCTACTCACATATCTCCTAATGAACGGTTTTGACCAAATTATTTGTAACAATTATAAAGTTGATCGTATCACATATCTACTCACATAACAAATATTTCTCGTGTCCTTATCTTTGTAACCTAAAAAATGAATTTGAATTTTTAACTCAAATCAATCTAACTCCACCCATTAGTTTTAACCAGATTGGTTCCAAGGCAAAACTATTCAAGTGGTGAAAGATATGGTGTCGTTGTTAAGAATCACGACTCTCCACGATGGTATAATATTGTTCACTTTGAGCTTAAGCTCTCATGGCTTTGATTTGGGCTTTCCCAAACGGTATCATACCAATAGAGATTATTCTTATTATAAACTCATCATCATTTCCTAAATTAGCCAATGTGAGATTCCCTTCCAAGAATACTCAACAGTCGGAAGTTGTTTAGACCATAAAAACAATGTCGTTGAGGTACATTTGTGTGCTCGCACGAACCTTCTTATATCATTCCCTAAATTTGTGTGCTCGCATGAACCTTCTTATATATTTTTGTTACTTATTTGAATTAGTTTTTTTTTTCTTTTTCACTTATCATACTTTTTGTAGAGAGATAGAAGCTATGGTGCTACTCAAATTGTTGTTCCCAAAAACTTTTCAATAAACGAATGATACAACTATTCTTACAAAGAACTTCATTGTTTTAAAGGTTTAAATAAATTTGGTTAGTTATCACACTGATCAAATCAAATAAAGTATTGAATTATTCAAGAAAGATAATCCACACATTGTTAAATCATGTTACAGGATTGGAGGAGACTACAACTTCAACTTTGTGAATATGTATGGACTTCTTGGAATATTAGTTTGTCCAAATCCAGATGAACATATTAGTTGAGATATATGTTTTGAAGCTATCTTAAATTTGAAAGAAAATTTTGAGAAGATATAGAGATTTCAATGTTGATCTTAAACATTAGTCGAGAATAAATTTTTTAAATTAAGTTCCAAATATTCAATACCAAAATAGGATGAGACTGACAGAATGAAAAGAACTCAAAGTGCAGTTACAAATTTTTTTGAATAAGGGTTTTATCCACACCAATATATTTTCTTGGGATGCGCTAATGTTGTTTGTCAACAAAGAGGGATCAATGCGTATGTACATTAATTACAGAGAATTGAACAAGAGGATAGTAAAAATAATATCTTCTCCATCACATAGAGAATTTGTTTGACTAACTCATAGAAGCGAAATATTTTCCAAGATAGATCTATGGTCAAACTATGAACAAATCAGGACAAGGGAGGGGAGAGTGCCAAAGAAAGCATTCAAGATGAGGTATGACCCCTATGAGTACGTGGTTACGTCGTTCAGCCTAATTAATGCCCCCACAATATTTATGATGGATGAATTGTGCAAGAAGTGTGTTGACACATTCATAATTGTGTACATAGACAATATTTTTGTACACTTTTCAGAGAAAGCAGTTGCATAAATTGTGCCTCATCCAGGTTCTAATGGAGAATAAATTATATACAAAATTCCTTCGGAGCAAATTTTAGTTGAAATTTTAGTTGCACATGGTGTCTAAAGTTGGGATTTAAGTAGTGTCCAACTAAAGTTCAAGTAGAACTTCTTGGGCTTAATACAGTATTTTAAACTGCCCACATATTCAATATCCCAATTTGTTAATTGTTTGGTGGAATACCCTTTGGATGCTCCAAAATAATTTTTCAAGAATCTAATCGTTTTCATCATTGTTTAAGTGTGCGATTCTGGATTTTATTCTTGAATTTTTAGGTGAAATAATGGCCCAAGTATAGTCAACTTGTGAAGATGGTACGAATCAAATGGTATTTTAAATAAAACAAACCAACCAAACTTTCAACAATTGTTGTGTCAAATTTCAATTGCAGCCCTCATTAAATTACTCTTCTGACTCAGAAGCTCAAGAAGTACAAAGAAGTTTTTTTTACCTCAATTCTCCACGTCGCTAACCAAGTAGAAAAAGTATCACAAGTAGAAAAATACATCCGTGATACTCGATATAGACCGAGATTGTCCTAAAACTATGTATCAATAGACCGAATAGTGTTTAAACAACAAAAGAAGAAAAAAAGTGTACATTTCCTTCTTAATGAATGTAATCTCTATAGGCCGTGTGTGGCATACAAAGTAGGCGGAAAACAAGAATATGCATTTAAAACTCTGTTGGAATTCCTTTCTAACTCGCAGCCAGTGATTTTACAGTGGCCTCAACAAATTAATTATAGATGAAACACGCAACCAACTGCTGTATACAAATACAGTTTATTTGAAGAAACCAGAAAGAATGAAATGTGTAAATTGTAGACGACGTAGTTTCTCTCCACTTCACATCACAAATTACCTCTATTTACAACATTCTCACGCAACGCAACCGATCTATAGCTCTCGACCGACCTCCCTCCATCCATTGTATTCTTCTTCTAACTTGTCTGATTAGACAAATAATCACTAACTTCACCTACAGCTTTTCCTTTTATTTTCTTCTGGACGCTCCGTCCTTTCTATGCTCGTACCGTGCCCTTGGAAACCTAGATATGCAGAGAAAGGAATCTCAGATGTTTTCTTACTCCAGTGAGCCAACACAGAAATGGGGAGAAGAATAAGCCATGAGGATGCAAAAGGGAGAGCAATATGGTGCTATAACAGATAGAGAATTCAAGTACGTGTAATGCGGTGCTTACAATTAGGTAATAGGACATGATCACGAGCTCGATAACCATCTTTGATATCGTTGTCCTCTGCTTGAGCTTCCATTTGAAGATCTTCATAGGTGGCGACTGTAAGAACCACTTCTATTCAACCTTCTTCTGACCTTTGGGCGAAACAAATAGTCTTCTGTATCTAAAACGTAGGAGACCTATCGTGCATAAACCACATCATATCAACAGAAGGCCCCCAAATCAAATATAAATCCAACGTTATCAAAATGAACTCTAATACTATCCGCTTCAATCTTTCCCAGCGCTCTCTTTGCAAGAAATTACATTTATTAAAATAGTTTTTGGTAGGGCCTTTGTGTTTGTATGAATGTAGCTTCTGTACTTTCATTGTATAACAATATATTTTGGAATACTGGAAGAAAAGTTAGATAAAAAGAACTTTGTATTGGAACTCTACCTTTGATGAATTGCATGTGATTTTACACTCCAGACCGTTGACAACCTTGAGTCCTTCCATGGCCTGGCATGCAGCAGAGATATCATCCCTGCAGGCATACTTGCACTTATTTCTGAGGAGAGAAAAAAAGAAAAAAAAAAAAGGTGTTAATGTTAATGTCCAAACCAAACAATATTAATAGTAAAATCTGAGTTTGTGAATAATCTGCACGCCTGTGTAAGTAGATTCCGGACTTCTCTTTTTTGTCAGGGAGAACGGAGAGGAAATCATTGTGCAGGTAAGCTGAAAAATTGGGATCCAGAGAAACAGCCGTAACTTCAGGCTTATCATGGCCAAATTCCATTAGCTGAATAGATAGATGACCTGGAGTGCATGACTGGTGAAAAAGATAAGAGTATTATTACATTAAGAGCACGGCTCAGGAGTTAAAAGTTTAAATCAATGTATCATCGTTCACAAAAAGTAAATCCCAAGATCTTACACATTCGATTCGGTATATGTTATCATCATGAAGAAGCACACGTGCGTTATCATGATAAACTGTGTCTACATCTTTTCCATGTTTTCTTGAATTCTCATAGGCATATAATTGAAGAAGCCTGGCATCCATCTCATCAGTAGCAACGGTTTGAAGCTGAAAATAGTATTGAAATAGCCTTTCAGATCAAATAGCACAACAAAACAGCAGCAGCAAAGAAACATCTATACAGCTAAGAAATCTTGCCTGTTTGACGAGTTTATAAATCAATTTGTCCAAAGTGAATAGAACGTACGACTGGGTTCCAATAATAGATCGGCAGTCATCCTCAAACTTCATATTATCAGATGAACCATCAAGTAAACTACGAAGTGCACTCATAAATCTGTTTCATGTTTACAGAAGGTCAAGTGATAATGAACAAATTGATAATTATAAGAATGCGGATAAAAGATGAAGAAACCTCAAAATCAAAGCCAATGAATATAAAAAGGTGGGGTGGTTGTTAATTATGGGATATCTAAGTGTAAGAACAAGGATGATATAGATTTCTTTACCGATTTTCCCACTAAATAGGTTGAAGATTTAGATACCACTCCTATGCTATACAGTATAACATACGCTGTCCCACTTAGTTTTACAAATGGGATTATATAAGGTCCGGTAGTTTTACAAATGGACCAGATTATACTGTAGACGACACTCGGTATCACAATCTTACAAAGTAACATGGAAGAAGAAAAGGAAACTATGCAAAATTCTACCTAGACCAAAAAATGGAAGTCATTTCAGAACACAAATCTTATCAAGATTAGGATCTGAATAGATTTAATTCTTCCCTTTCCCATGCAATTATGACCAAAATGAGTGAAATTTAGAAGTTACAGTAACCATGACACACGAGTATTTATAAATTCAAGCAAATGGAACCAACCTGGAGTAGAGATCATTAGGGCTAGTATCATTTGAAGCCCTCCACTTCCTCTCACCAGATGATGAATTAATCTTTGCTGATCGTATCCGCTCATACAATGTCTGTCAAACCAAAGAAATGAGGTTAAATGGTCAGTGCAAGGGAAAATTCATCGTTAATCTCGTTAGAATAGAAAACTCCAAAACCATCAGTTCTAATTTATGAACCTTACTCGGTGAAGTCTAAAAAGAACATAAAGGGAGTCATTTCCGTAAAAAATTTGGGAGTTCTTTTTTTCATCCCGTAATGCCAATGGGATGTACTTGGCAAGAGGCTTCACATTAAGAAGAAAACGTTCTGAAAAGGGTAATGCTGTTCCATCACCCTCAGCACTGTGGGCATCGTCCATTCCTTCGGCCTCACCTTCACTCTCAACCTTACTATCACGGTCATGATGACCCCCATCATCCTGCCCTTCACGAGTACTGTCCTCTCCATCAACAGACTCGGTTCCAGAAATATCACAATTCTCAGAACCATTTTTGCTGTCTTCTGATGACCGCCGAGCACTTTCCTCCCCTTCGTCATCAGCATCTATATGAGTTTCTCCTGTCACACCCCTGCAAGATACTTTGTCTGCACGTGTTCTGAAACATTGCCTGTCTTTGGCACTGTCTTTTGCTTTATCAAGACTAGCTTCTTGATAATTTGAAAAATTATCCTCAAGTTCTCCAGTTGGTGATAATTCGCCCTCTTCTCTCTCTATCTTTGAGTGACCATCACATTGTTCATTGAAACTTGGAGCATTTGAGCCTTCGGCCGTCACACCATTGGACAACAGTGGCCTTGATGAACCACCCCCCTGAAGTATCCAAAAGACTATTCAGCTTGCAGCTTTGCACAACATGTATTAACCTCTATAACAGATCAGACTTTATTTTTTTAAAATGGAAACATTTGATTAATGAAAAGAAAATAAAGGTTGGAGGATAAAATACCTTCCCAAAACAAATAAGGAAAAAGGTTACGCAAGTTTTAATGATTCTTATAAAATTAACAAGGGTATAATTAAAACTTAAGCTGTGAGTAAGATCAAAACAATTACATATATTAGGGATATTTTGCATAAGTTAAGACTCTTTAAATGTACTTTACAAATTCTAAAGTTTATTTATTTCATTTATAATTTCAAATGATAACATCACTTAATTTTAAAATAGTTTTGTATATAATAAATACCAAAATTCTATTTAAGTCATTTAATACAATTGTATTATCTTATACCAATAATATAATTAATGTTATAAACAGATAATTGTCTTCTCAAATTTAAAATTTTATTTGAGAAACAAAATAACACTTTTAAATTATGAATACATTTCAAGAATACAGCTATGATCTATTCACCATTAGAATTTGTGTCCAATAAAATTCTCACCTTTCAATTTTTTATCTAATAGGTCTATAAATTTAAAAACAATGTCTAATGACATTTTGACCTAATAGACCTTTAAAAATTCAATAACCTATTAGACTCGATTAATGTCAAGAAATTTATTAGAAATCAAACTAGAAGTTTAGGGACCTACTAAACATTTTGTAATATTCATGAATCTATTAGACACGACCTCTAACATTCAAATGCTTAGCAGATAAAATTACTAATTTAACCTTAATTTGGTAATAGTAAATGATAGAAGTATGCATCATATTACGTTAAGTTAAAGATGAGTTGCAAAACCTACAAGTAAACTACTAATCTACAGAGGTAGTTAAAATACAGTCCTCGGATTCTAAATTTAATCGACTGAGTACTAAAAAGTGGCAATTTCTTTAGCCTTGCTTATAAAATTAGCCAACTTTTTTGCTAAATCTAAAAAAAAAAAATATTTTCCAATTGAAAGTTGTAAACTTGGGCATAGAATGAGAATTATTATAATGTTACCTCTCGCTATTGTTAAAGATTAGTTTGTTCATTAAAGCGGCTTAGGTCTTTATGTTTTATGTTAAAAGATGGTAAATTGAGAGATCCTCCTACCATTTCTTTAATTTCCTCAGATCACCATCAAATTAACAGAACAAAACTCTTCCTTATCTCTCAAACAAAACATGCTCTTTGTTTATTTGTTCTAACTTTTATGCTTTCCTCGATGAAATTTTTTATCTGATACCTCAACTCTCATTTCTTATACTCTCACGACCTTGACCCTCCCCCACACATCTCTAAATCAGGAGAAAGAAGCATAAGGCAGTTCCGATTAAAAGAAATTTTTCTGCACCATTGGCCATACCTGTGATGATGCTAACTCAAGCCCTTTATCAACACTACCATTCCAAGTTCTGGATGAAGTAGAACGCAGCCCTTGACAACCAAAAGACATACGTTAGAATACAATGGTTAGAAAAAGATGCAGATGAAAAGCGAGCAATTAATTTAAAGTGTCAATTGGAAGCATTATGCAAACCTGATGGAGTTTCTACAATTACTTTTCCATTCTCTTGTTCGGGTGCACTGCTAACCAACGCATTGGATTTTGCCAACCTCTCATTAGAATTCTCTTGTTTGTTGTTGAACTGCAATTTACAGAGAGCATCAACCTTGCTGTCAACACGGTTTTCTTTGTGAAAACTATTTTCTTCAGGACAAGAATCTCCATTCATGGGCCAAACCCTGCAAGGGCTTGATTGTTTGGGTGGAATGCTTTCGACTTCAGTTCTGGGAGGATCTGACAGCTTGGACTCAGCACCTCCACCATTAGAACTACTGCTGATCTCTACCATGCCAACTGCAGTACCTCTAACTGCAAAATTATTTTCCCTATTAGTTTCTTTGGAATCCTCAGCACCCAGGGGCCGTGAAGGAATACCAAGCATGGGCTCCAGGAAGGTTGTCCAAATCTTCATAGCTTTATCGGACTGATCTGTGGAGCATATTTCTCTACAGGAATATTTGATAAGGTGATAGAGATCTTCATGAATATCCTGATCAGGATAGTCAAATTCCAAATTTGGGATTATAGGTCGTTTATTTTCTGCAGTAATAGAGAGCAGGACATCCTCTTCCTTATGCTTCTTTTCACTAATTTCCTTGATCTCTGATAACAAAGCTGCAAATAGCATGCACAGAGCAAATGAGGAATGGAGAGAGAACTTGAAATTCACCTTTTGTGCTTGCATTTGTAATTTACCTTTCGTGCTTAAGCTCTTTGTATCCTGCTGCTTGAAATAGAAGCTGCGATGATCCAGTGATTTCTGATAATTCTTAAAATATATTTCAGCCCAAACTTTATTAAAATCAGATCGACATCGTGCCCACTCTTCTTGCTTTTGCTTCAAACGGGTTAATATAACAGGGAGAGAAAGAGGAGCGTTCTTCCTTAACACATCCATCACATCAAGGCCATGATCACCATATAAGCGCTCGATACACCTCAAATTAAGTGCTGCTAGAATGAAAATTTTGGAAATTTATATGAAGAATGTAATTTATTTAAAAATACAACATGAAGATTGAACTCATTAAATATCCTATAGATATCATCAATAAGAATACCTGTTAAATGATCTTCAATATGGACTGGATTGTCAGACAAGTTGACTTTTTCTAATAAGTCTTCGACACGCTTGGATGTTACATTAACAGACTCTAACAACATATCCAATTCAAACCTGCCAGCATAAACAGAAGACGGCTAATAATCAGTGCCAATAAAACTTCAAAAGAAAGGAAAAATAAGTGAAAATAATTCATAATATAAGTTAAGATAGTTATTAGAAAGCATGGATCAACGGAGATGAATAAATACTTCAACGTGATGATAGATTCAATGACAGAAAATCAAGACTAAGCATTGGCATGAAACAGTGAATGCAAAGAACTGCAAACTATATCCAATAGAGCTATAGGAAATAGACCCTCAAATTTGATCCCATCTGTTAATTCAACAGATATGAAGTGATGAAAATACATGAACTAATCTTAGTTGAGATTCCACCTGTCATCCTCACAACGAAAGAGGCTTTCTTCATACTGGTTTTTGCGCATGTGTTTAAAAGAGTAATCCTCACTTCCTGAAGTGACAGAAACCCAATGATCATTTAAAACATGATCACCAATTTCTGTTCTTTGGCTAGCATAGGGTATTGGATACTGCACATAAATTACCAAAAAAAGACAAAAGGTAAAAAACACGCCAAAATTGAAAGGTTAGTTCATAATAATAGTTGTTTTTGTTGTTATAAAAACATAATAATATTTATTTTACTTCTTACATTCTTCGGAAGAAGACGGTAACTGGGTGTACACCGCTCACAATTAGAGAGGTCAAGTTCATTGATAGGCTTTGCAAAATATTTGTCCTTGCCAGAAAATAGAGACATCTTGTGGCTTCCAACATCATTATGGCCAAAAGCAACACTTTTGTCAAGCCTATTATCCTTTTCTCGATTTCCATGGTCTCGTTCTTTAACACCATCCCCCCTTTCCTGATCCCGATTTCTATCCTTTTCCTCTACCTTCACCAATCTTGGTAAACTACCTTCATTCCACAAGGATTCTGTGACATAGTAATAATTCTTTATGGTTAAAAATTATCTCAAATAACTTTTGCAATTATATGGGGAAGGGAAAGAAAGAAGGAAAGAAACACAGAATGCCACAAGCCTGAGAAAATTCTTTTTATTGACTGATACTAGCATATAGGGCAAGGCAATCGCTTCACTTACTTTTACTCATAATATCTGCTAGAAGCCCATCTGCAGGATAGTAATTGATAAAGTTATCATTTTAGCAATACAGCATCAATATCGGGTAATATATTAATTTACTAGCAGTTACCAGTTCTGTCACAAAGTGTCATAAATTCACCGAAAGCATCCATAAGGTCTGGATATCTTCCAAGCAAATCTCTCACCTGATCAAGGTTAAATGTATACAAACATAGTTAATGCAGTATTCATTTTCCGAAAACCATCAAAGGTTTTTAGTAGTATAAAGGACATGGCTAAACAGCACTAGAAATAAATCAGGGGTGTTGAAATTAGTCCCACTACTTCTAACCACCACGAAATAACCTCTGAATTTTCTTCTTTTACCAACAGCTCAAGAGTTGTTATGTTCCTTAAGTCTTTTACTCCAAAACTATGCTGGTTCATGCAGGAAAAGAGAGCTAAGGAAATGTACTAAGATCCTCTTTATTAAAAATATTTTAGAATCAAAGTTTGAATAGAATCAATTTGATATTATATACTGTTTTCCTTTCTTGGTTAAATATATCATTTGGTCCTTCTATACACAATGTTGCAATTTGGTCTCTAATATTTTAAAAGCTTCAATTTTGTCCATAATGTCATTGAAATTGAATCACAATATCATGATATAGACTTAAAAATATATTTTCATGACTTGGTCAGTTTTTTGTCTTAAATATCTTACTTTATTACTACCTGGCTTAAAAATCTAACAGATCTTATCCTAAACTCACCAAGCAAAAGATTATCATAGGACACTCCATATCTCACCGAATTACTAAAAGTAAAACTCATCCAATGCCCTACATACCCCAACCTCCTCGCCCCGCTTCATATTTCACTCAATTAAAAAGAAAAAACCTGTTCTCATAACTTCATAAATAGATGACCAAATTAGAACTTATAAAATGTTAGAGAAATTGGGAAATGCCAAACAAATGATATATTAGGCTAACTTTTAATATTGAGAATTAATTTAGAGTCATCCTGAACCACCAAAAAATTGATTTAAAATGTTTTAGAGAAATGTAAAGCCTTGAGGAGTAGGAAATGGGAACGACAGCCCCTATCTAAAAGGAAATGTCAAGATGATTACTAATTGTGTCTGGTACCCATGATAAAATAGCAATAAGGTCGGGGAGTTAACTTAAGGACTACAGACTAAGGAAGAACAATCATTGTTCCTAAATTGCAAACATGGCCACATCAAAAAATTAAATCAGATATCAACTCAACGGTGCAAAAAAGAAAATGTGCTTCCAAATTCGTTCATTGTTGCAAATACATTTGCAATGCTGCGAGCTTCTTCCATGATTAACTACCACAACACAATTTTCTGAGCAAATATATTCAACAAGACAAGAGTAATAAAGTTCTTGTTATATATATTTTTCATACCAGAGAATGCAGTTCTGATCGAGTGATTATTTCCTTGTCAAATATATCAAGGCACTTCACAACTTCTTGGTAAACATCAAGATTTGGTAACTTCTGCCTTATCTTCTCAATAAAAGACATACCTGTCATGAAATACACAAATTAAAAGATGGAACAACAGAAAGAGCCATTAGATTACCGATTCAAAATTTCTTTGCCGCCAAGTTTAAGGACACAATTACAGCTCTTTTTGCTGAAATCAAATATAGATTACAGATCCCAAAGAGGCTGTGTGTGTAAAAATTACAAATTTAAGAAAAGGAACTTTTGGAAGGATGTACAATGAAAACTACGTTGCAGATACACTTTATATTTTGTTATCATTAGGACATGAAACGCACTCCAGAAAGTTACTCACCTTCTCCACCTAGACGCAATTTTTCTGAAGCTGTATCTTCAACCCTAATGGTAGATTTCTTCTTTAGGGAAAAACTTTGCATGCTGATGTCCCTACTGTTATCATGCTCGTTAAACTTTTTATCAATGTCCCTATACTGTTCCCTACTATCTGTGTTGTCTCTCCTGTCCTTCTCTTTTTCACTGTACTGACATTTATCTTTATCACCTTTTATAGTTACTCTAGCATGGTCACAATCAGGATGGTTAACACCCATGTCGTGGTCAGCATGTGGAGCCATTGTCCTCTCTTTCTGTAAATGATGAACACAAACTAAATATTGGCATAACAATTGAAAAAAATGACAATGTTGCGAAAGCATGAACATTTTAAAACCATGTCGATAAGTACTTGTTGAATAGGTGGCATTGAAGAATTTCTATCACGAAGCACAGAATTTCTCAGAGATGACACGTGATTATTTGAGGTTGTGGCTGAAGCATCAGGCAGAAAATGAACAAACTCCCTGAGAAGATCTGGGTGGTCTTGCAGCAGTGCAGAGACCTGCAAAAGGCAAAACTTGTCATCAAATGTTAAAAGACCAACAAAAAGAGGAAATCTTGAAACTAATAGCCATTGGATTGTTGTTATAAAAAGAGCCATGAACTTGAAAGTGAAAACAAACCTCCCGGTACACCTCACTTATAGATTTGTTTTCCTTCCTGTACAAATTCAAAATTTCTAAAAATGACTTGTATACATGGCTATCACCTTCGAACCGTGTCTGCATGTAGGGAAAAAAAAAAAAAAAAAGATATCTGATTATAATGCAGTAAAGAAAAAAAAATCACACCAAAATACGTCAAAATGTGATTAATTACCTTAATCTTACCGACAAAGTTGATAGCTTCTTCAAATTGAACAGGCTTCTTCTTTTGAGGAGGTGTTTCATCCTCAGGAGAACAAGTTATTGCAAATCCTTTGGGCAAAAAAGTATTAAAGCCCAAAATCAGGTCACGATGACCTTTAAATAGATGCTTTACTCTTGCTATGACACCGGCAGTATCAATTCTACAAACAGATAACATCAACACGGATCATTCAAAACTCAAGAGAATACCTATAAACTAGACTGGGAAAGGAAGAAAGTACACATTTTATTGCAACCAAACCTTTGAGCCTTGAATTCTTTCATAACTTCAAGAAAATCTTCATATGTTTCCTTCTTGTCTCGGAAGATGTCCTTGACATTCTTAAGATATTCTAGGGCATCATTCGTTGTTAGTTTCTGAATACTGCCACCTCCCACCATCTGGCTCTGCACAGTTCTTCATTCCCAAGGCGACATACAGAAAAATGGAAAGATCTGGTGATTACGGTGATCTATAGAACTCACAACTGAAGGAGTCTCAAAAAAAAATATTGCACAAACAAGCACTTCTCATTAGTTAATTTGGCAAACCATCTGTCCTGATCATAGTATTCTTTCAGATGGATTCATTAAATGGAAAATCCTAGAGCATAAATCAGTATATTTCGCATCAAGTTAAAGCACAAAAAACTACCAGAACTCAAAAGATTGTGAAAGGAGAAAACGAAGTAAAAGGATAAAGCAAACTCAACACACAAAACCTTACTCCCAAAAAAAAATCCATATATTTGCAAAAAAAAAAAAAAATCGAAATAGTGGCAAACCAAAATTCATCAAACACATCAAAAATAGACATACGATTCTCCTCTAGAGGGAAATACTGGACGCTGGAGGTGTGATTCCATGTTTACATCCTCTCTGGACCTCTTCATCGCTAAAGTTAAGTATTTGTTGTGGAACAGCAAAGCATACCCCACGCCGGATTAGAACCAAAATCCTGCACGCCACACTCGTTGTTTGAAAGAAGCAGCAGATCTAACCAAGAGAAGGAAAGAAAAAAGTTAGAAAAAAAGTAAAAACGAGAAATCATTCGGAACCTGCGGATGGATCACCAACAAAAACAACAAACAAAATCTGAAAACAACAAGATTGAAGGAACAAAAGCAAATAACATTGAGATGAAATTGGACTAGGAAAAGATGAAGGAATTACATGAAGAAAAAATTGCGATGAATCGTGAAGTCTGGGTGAATGAGCAGGAGTTGTGCAGTAGCAAGCTAGGAGAGAAACGCAATGAAAAGGAAGGAAACTGAATAAGAAGGAAGGAAGGCTTTTGAAGATTATGTGATTTTCTAACAACCTTAGGTGAAGAACAAACTCTCTCTAAATCTTATATACTCCCAAATATTTAAACCTTAAAATTATTAATTTTGTGCATCCTATATTTAATATTTATTATTTATTATTTATTATTTATCTCCACCTTTTTATTATATTAATTATCAAATTAAATTAAATCATTTTTAAATTAGTCTCTATTAACATTTTCTTTCAAATATATATAAAAAGATATTCTATTTATGAAAATTATTATTATTATTATTTAATCCGTTTTAATAGATTTAAGATTTAAGATTTATTCAAAATACCTAATTAATTTTAAGATTTATTTAAAGTAGATAAAGATAAGTAAAATTTGAAAGTCATTATTCTGCTCACGTGCCTTGCACGCCCCTGCCAACTCCTACACCGAATGCAAATTTTGCTTTTTTTTTTTTCTAATTTAAAAATATATAATACCAAATTATTTCATTTAATATATATATTTTTTTTATTTTATATAACTTTGAATGAGTCGCGTTTTCTTCTAATAAAAAAATCTATCTCTAATCAATTTGCAAATACAAGATAATAACAAATACATAATTGAAAAATGAAATCAAATATTTTTAAATTAAATATAGTAATTAAGTTTTTTTTTTTTTTTTAAATTTGGCTATGTGACGAAGACGACTCTTCACAATAGTATGATATTGTCCACTTTGAGCATAAGCTCCCATGACTTTGTTTTGTGTTTCCCAGAAGGCCTCATGCTAATAGAGAGAGTATTCATTGATTATAAACCTATGATCATTCCCTAAATTAATCTGGGACTTTCATCATCCAACACCCGCTCATTTACGGAATGATCATGAGTTTATAATCAATGAATACTGTCTCCATTGATATAATGCCTTTTGGAGAAGCCTAAAGCAAAGCCATGAGAGCTTATGTTCAAAGTAGAAAATATCATACCATTGTGGAGAGTCGCATTCGTCTAACATTGACCACTAATTTAGTTGAATATAGTGTAAAAGTATCGTAAATTCATAAGTTAGATTCTCACAAACCTATATTTTCTATTTTAAATTTGACATCGAGAAATTTTGGTTTCTGGAGAACGTTTGGTGGGTCTCGACAACCCGACTAACGACCTATTATTATAACTTTTCTATTTTCATCTTCAAAGTATTTGTTATAGCCCGTGTTCTAACGTTCTAATTTCTCACGTCTCTTTAATAAAATATATATATATTTTTTTTATGAATGTTTTATTTTTCATTATTTGAGATTTTGATTAACTAAACAAGTGAAGGTGTAAATTAGTTCTTGTTTAATTATTATTCACTTCAATTGGTCAACTCAATAAATTAAAAGAAAAAAAGAGAAACTCTAAGTTTTATTATTTCTAACAAATAGAGAAATAAATATTTCCTTTAATACAGCTCATTAAAATTTAAAATTATTGGTTTCTAATAAAAATATTTTTAACTCATTCGATAATAATCACGAAAAATAAGATCCAGATCAAATATTTGATCCTGTCAAGAATCTTATTTGAGATTCGAATTTTAAAATTACTATAATTTTAAAATCAATGAAAAGGTCCAGAGAGTATAAATCACTACAATTTTAAAATCTCAAACAAATATTCTTAACATGATCAACCTTGCTTATGACAAGAACACTTGTTTTAGATTCGAATCACTCATCGATCCTGTCAAGTTTAAATGATTTTAAGCATGAAACTTAAATTACATTGAATTGCAAATAAATTTTGACTAGAGGAAAGCACAAAGATTCTTATTACTGCATTTTCTGAGTCTCATTTTATAAATATAACATACATGACTTTATATAACCTCCCAATCAAATTCGGGACGTATTTGAAAATTTTGTAACTTGCGTGACTATAATTAGTTAACATATAAATATAACCTAAAAATAAATAATAAAATAAAGTAATAAAATATTATAAATGTAGATTTTAATCGTTAATAGTGAATTATTGTTAGAATTACATCTTCTAGATTGGACGGTTAACATTAATATTTTTTTTAACCACTTAAAATTATAAACTATTTAGAAAAAGAAGCATTAATACAATAATATTATAATTAACAAAGTAAATATCATTTTTATTTATCGACAAACAATAAGTTATATTTAATAAGAATAAGTAATAAAGATTGAAAAATGGAACTGACCGAACTCAAACAAGTCAAATTGGTTAGTTACCTTATGTTTTTTGTTCGAGTCGATTTTGCATATACCCATTAGTCAATTATCAAGTCTAAGAAGAGTTTAAATCGACAAAACTGATCGAATAAGAAAACAATAACAAAAATAGTGTGTCATCGAGATGATCATCAAGTCGATATTATTAAAAAATGCATATCAATCACACTACATAAAACTGAAGTGTATCACTATTTTATCCATTGTAACATCAATACTCGCTTAAAATGAGTTTACCTTGTTAGATGAACACGACTCTTCACAATGATATGATATTGTCCACATTAAGCACAAGCTCTCGTGGCTTTGATTTGGGGTTATTTTCGTCTTTTCAAAAAATCAAATCGGGATTTAATTGAATTTAAAAAATCTTAAAATTTTATGCATGCAAATACATGTAGCATTTAAAAATTCGTACCATCGAATTAAATCCTAAATATTAAAATCAAAATGAAAATATTTTAATTTATGTTTGTAATAATTACTTTAGAATTTTTATTTTCATGGGCATTTTCGTAAATATGTCTCCCAACTATATGATATACGATTTTATTTTAATTGAATTAATTATGTTTTTCAAATTAATTATATAAACCACTTAGAATATTTGAATCTTCAAAAACCGTCCTTCCTAAGTTTGTTCTACTGCTCAACTCTTGCTCATTCGACAAAGCTTCCGCAGATTTTCTTCAGGTAATCGTTTATCTTTTTTTTCCATAATCGTGTCATTGTTGCCTTGCTATGAACAAATGTTAATTGTTTTCGTTCCTTCGATCTTGTTGTTCTTTTAGGATTTTATTGTCGTGCGTTGCTATCAAGAAATGTGAATTTGTTTCGTTCCTTCAATTTTTTTGTTCTTTTAGGATTTTATTGTCGTGAGTTGCTATCAAGAAATGTGAATTTGTTTCGTTCCTTCAATTTTTTTGTTCTTTTAGGATTTTATTATCGTTGCGTTGCTATCAAGAAATGTGAATGGTTTCGTTCCTTCAATCTTCTTGTTCTTTTAGGATTTTATCATCGTTGCCTTCTATCGAGAAGTATATTGGTTATGGTTGAGGATTAAATGAAAACTAATGATCAGGACAGAGGTTTGCCAAATCAATAGAATAGAACGTGCTTGTGTCTGTATCTTGATACTGGTTCAGTAGTGAGTGCTATAGATCACCGTAGTTAACAGGTGCTTTGTCAGAAATGAAGAACCGCGGGGAGGCAGATGGCAGTACCCGGAAATTAACAGCGGAGGATGCCCTAGAATTTCTCAAGAATGTGAAGGACGTCATTGGAAACGAGGCGGAAAAATATGAAGAATTTCTTCAACTCATGAAGGATTTAGCGTTTCAAAGGTTTGGTTGCAATATAAAATCTAGTTTATAGGTTTCTCCATTTTAGTTTTGAAGTGATCTGTGTTGTTATCGATTTGCAGAATTGACATTGTGGGCGTCATAACAGGGGTAAAGCGTCTATTCAGAGGTCATAATGACCTGATTTTGGGCTTTAATACTTTTTTGCCACAAAGATATGCAATAGCTTGTCCTCTTGAGGATGAAACGCCTCCTCGAAGGAGGCGGCCTCTTAAACTTGGAGACGCTTTGGACTATGTCAGTGAGGTTAAGGTAAATTTTGTCTCAAAACTTGAAAACTTTCATTTTAACCATTGAAGTTTGGAATTTGATGTTTTTTCTCGTTAAATTCATGATGGAAAAGTTTGTATCTGCTTATATATTGTTGAAATGAACAATCTAAACACATGCGGGATGAAAATTTTGGTTTAGGTTTAGTGAAGAAGTTACAAACAGAAGAAAGAAAATTTGGGGCTTGAGGTTGAAGGATGAGGACGACCAGATGAACAATGTGTTTCTATTGTTCACTTATGCAAATTTAACCTTTTTTGTCTATGAATTTAATAGCGAAAGGTTGTTTTGAAACAAACTTCAAACTTCAAAAGTTAAAAGAAGCATTTACGAGTTTCGGTATAAATGAAACCAACTTCGTAGTTTAGGAGTATTTTCAATCACTTTTTGACGTAGTTTGATGTCATTATTTTGCTTTCCTGCATTGTATACATTTTTGTTTTTGTATATGCAGAGACGGTTTGAAGGTGAGTTCCATATATTCAATTCATTTATGAGAAATTTGCATTTGTACAAAAGAGGAAAAAAGCCTCTAAATGAGCTCCACCGGGAGGTTTGTTTTCACTTTTAAAGTTCAAGTAAGAAACAAAATTTCTGTTTTTGTTGCTTCATTCAAGATTAATAGTTTTGGGTTTGCAGGTTTGTGTACTGATGCAAGACCACCCAGACCTTGTTGAGGGTTTTGCTGATTTTCTTCCTTGTCCTTCACTCACAACAACCTCAAACAATGATCCTGAGCAGAACATTGGTGTTGACCGTCCTGATGAAGAAGGTGATGAGCTTTCTGAAGTGGGTTTCATAATGTCCTAATCATAATGCAATGAAAAGATAATATTGTTTTCATTACACATCCTTTCTGCTTGGTGGTTCTGTTTGGTTATTCAAGTTTTTCGTCTCTGTTTAAACAAGATCTTGGCATTGATCAATATCTTTGTTCTTCTTGCTTAAAAAACCATTGTTCTTTTTTGGCGTCTTTGAGTATTCTTTTTAATGCATCTGTATTCTTGGTGTCAGCGTTTCTTGTTCTCGTAAGGGTTCTAGCTTTTAGTCCTATTGATTCTCATTTTGCATTCAATTCTTCTTCCTTTTCACCAATCAATCAAAAGTTTGTTTCGTTTCTTTCTTTGGGGTCTGTAATATTGTCCCTGTATTTCATGACAGGTATGTCTTTAATTGAGAAGATGAATCAAAAGTTACCAGAAGTTGATGTTCCACAACAATTTGTGAAATGCCTTGATGTTTTTGACAGGGAAATAATCACTCCATCGGAACTGCATTCTATGGTATAGAAGAAACTCATTTGTTACTGTTATATTCGAAACTATGGATCATGCTCAATATTCTTGTGTTCTCAAGGGAAGATGTTTACTGATGTTGACGTGTATGACAGGTGGCTCTTCTACTAATTACACGTGTAGCTGACGTGGATTCGGAACACAGGGAAGATTTCTATAAGCGTTCAACTTTCAGGTTAGCATGTTTTTCCCTGTTTTTGTTTTTTGTTTTACTCTTCAACTCAATCCTTCTCACATTCAATTGCACCATTTTCTTGAATTTGAGTCGAGTCTGGAGGCTCTTGGTTTGATTACCCTTTAAAAGAAACTGTTACAGATTTAGGTTTTCATAATTTTGAACTGGAAAAAAGCTTGAATATGGGTCAGTTTTGTAACTCACATCTCAATCTTCCTTTAATCATGAACAAGGGAATTGATGGTTTGGTAAAGATTAGTTCCCTTCCAAACTCTTGAGTAAATATCTTGTTAGATCAGTCTTTAACCTTTTAGGGAAGCTTGAAGATAAGTCCAAGTCTAAACCATAATAGAAAATTAAGACAAAATTCTTATCAAGGAAGAACTCGCTTTTTTGTTTTTAATTTTTAAATATGGAGCTTATTAATACTATTTACACCTATTAATTTCTTTGTTTTGTTACCTATTTTATACTAAAAAATTTAAAATTTAAAATTTAAATTTATTGAACACTAATTTAATTAGGGTAATGACTATTTTACAAGTAATAATAATCTCAAACTAAGTCAAGTTAGTTTTGAAAAAAAATTGTAGTTGCACAAAGTCTCTTAAACTAACCCGATAGGGTCTATGTTTATTAAAGTATATAAGAAATTTAATTTAATTTTTATTTTTGTCTTCACCCTCTTTGTCGTTTTTTTTTTCTTTTTCTTTTATGATCAGTTGCTTCACTACCTTGTTTTCCAACTTGTCTGTTCTATAGTAAGTAATTAATACTAAATTGTTGTGATTTAGTTATTATAACTAAAATAATGTCTATTTTTGTGCTTTAAATATAAAACTATGTAATAAAGATAGATATCTAACTTCATATATAAAAAAGGGAAATAGACGTGATAAATAATAATTTTTTAAAAATGTCCATTTCAGTAATAAAGTCCTAATTTATGTGACTTTTTTTTTCTTCTCTTGAAGTTTTTATTTATTTATTTATTTATTTTAATTTTGAAACAGGAATGGATGCAGGATTTACAAATATCACCTTGAAAAACCGACAATGACCAATCCAAAAGCCATAAACAAAAAAATTGAAGTAATTAAACACAAAATCAATAGTTTAAAAGTATAGCGGATATGATTTTGGGGGTACTAACATACATCACCATATTCAATTAGGTGTTTTGATTAAATTTCTTTTTATAAGATCTACAAGTTTGAAAGAATAACAAACAAAAAAAAAAATTGAAATTTGTGAACCAAAAATTTAAATGATAGTGGCGCCGACTTGAGAAGGTACAGCCTCCCTAAATCAGAGGTCAATATAGGGTAAATAAGAACAAAAAAGTGGCAACTCAAATTCATTAATTTTCAATATTTTATTCCGTCCAATTTCTCCATCTTTTTTGTTTTAGGACCCAAAAATAAAGGTTTTCTTAATCTTCAAATTTTAAAATTAAGAAAAAACTTGTAATTTAATATTAAATTTATACCATTTTGAGTGTATGACAAACTCTTTCAATTTATTTAATCTTTTTTTATTTTTTATTTTTTATTTTTTTTATTAATATATTTCTTAAATCAAAGTCAATTTTGATCAATATAACTAAATAAATTAAGGCAACTTGCATTTAATCTAAAAAAATGTTAAAAAGTGGTCAAATCTCGACTCCTATATTATTTATTCGGCAAGCACTAGCTCCCAGTGCGACTTCATAAAAAGCAAGAAAAGATAAGATCGAAGCGCCCGGTCACTAGTCACTCTTTTTTATAAGGTTGATTTGATGATCTACTAGTTAATTCAAGATCTGATTGATCGCTAATCACTCTTTGGTATAGAGTTGATTTGATGATCTACTAGTTGATTCAAGATCTGGGTGATTCACCCATTTCGCGTTTCCAGCAACCATTTATTTTATTTTTGATATTTTTTCTTTTTTTTTTTATTGATATTTTTCTTTCTTTAGGGCTTACGGACGAATGATTTTACCGGTAATACTTGGGTGTACATGCTACAGGAAGAAAAAAAAAAAAAAAAACAAAAACAAAAAGACAATGAGCAGATACATAA
>NW_019268528.1:3580721-3630153 GCF_002738365.1 Cucurbita moschata
AAAAAAAAAAAAAAAACAAAAACAAAAAGACAATGAGCAGATACATAATTTCTTTTGTGATGTGAATCCAAGAAACAAATAAAGAAATGCTAAATCGCGCGTCTCAACAGGAAATCAACTTAACCTCAAAATATAAAATCATCCAAATATTTACCAAAACTCAGCTTTAAATTTGAGCAAGCACTACTACAACATCATGGAACTACTAGTATAGAATGGAACTTCAACAAAAAAAATATAAATAAATAAAAATAAAAAAGGGAAAATGAAGAGCCAGGTTTTGGCATTTCGAACCCAAACTGGAAACCTTCGTTTCTCATTAACTAGAGGAGTGAATACAGGGAACCCCTGGTACAGCTTTAACAACGACGTCGTTTTCATCATCCTTCAAGCATTGTTTGGGCAGCATCAATCAGGATTGGCCTAAAGTCGCTTGAAGCTCTACCAAGAACAGTGTAACCTTCCCTGTCTTCCACGTCCACGTCCGCTCCATGTCTTATTAGAAGAAGAGCAACCTGTCAGAAACATCAACTTAGAGTATTAAACATCTTCTCTTCAGCTTACACAACTAGTAATAACGTTTGTCTACCACGACCACGCAAGCAATATCTACATCTAATCCACCAATGCTCATCACAAAACTAAAAAGTAAACATAGCCTGATGTTTAAAAACGTGATGAAATATGTAATTTATTTTAACTGTAAACAAATAACAACACTAGTTTTTGGCTCAAGAGTACATGTTGGTTGAAATGGCATACTACTTTCTCTCCTTTTGGCACTACCAAAAATGTCTCTTCAATAGAAAATATTGAGTTTAACAAATGGACAGGAGACATTCGATCCTCTAACCTTTGAGCCAAGACCATATGCTTTAACCAACCAATTGAGTTAGGCTCAAGTTGCTACCAATTTTATAGAAAATTAGAATTATTTGCCTCGTTAATCATCAATCACAACGCTCCTTTCAGCCAGACGAAGATGTCATATACAACCAACGTCATGGAACAGATGATAGAAACAAACTTATCTAACTAAAGCAAAACTTATAACATAGAGTTCGGAAAATATATATGTATAAAAGAATCAAAATAACCTCTTTGTTTTCGCAAATTACTGCGTTCATAAGAGGTGTTTGACCAGCTTTATCAGTTGCATCAACTTCTGCTCCTTCCTCGATCAGAAGCTCACACAATTCTGAGTTCCCCGTGCTAGCTGCTCGATGCAACGGCGTGCAGCCCACCTAATTTTTGTCCAATTCATCAGCTCCCATGAGCAATATTGATCAGATGATTTACAAGTATGACACAATAAGACTTTTCAACTCTAGCTGTACTAGCAAACTACATGTTGAATTCAAATAAAGCTTAGGCAATTTAAAATACTATATATGAGGTGACATGCCTTGTCTTTTGGATTAATTTTGGCACCATGTGAGATAAGAGTTTCAGCAATCTTCAACCACCCTTTGCTCGAAGCATAGTGAAGAGCAGTGCGACCACCATTATTTTTCAAATTTACATCGGCTCCTGTAAGATGAAAAATGAAAGGTCTTGAACATAAACATATGCATATAAAAACTCAAGTATAGATATTGTGTTCATCATAAACATGATATATCATGAAAATATGATGCAGGGAGTTTATTAAATAATTTTGGTTTAATCGTTCATTTGTTTTAATTACTCAGCGGCTCTATTCCAGTAAAAAGAAAGGTTTTGGCTTTTGTAACATATCCTATCAAAATCAATTTCAATTGTAACTTATGAGTAAGATTTCATTTGAAGACTTTTATGAGAGCAAAGGCTATATCAAAACATCGCGAGGAATGCTTTAAAAGGAAGAAAAATGAAGAGAGAAAAAGACAGCTTCGGAATTATAGATAATTCCATAAACATATTAATTCTAGCATTCACAAGAGTATAGTACCTAGTGAATAATCTTTCTTCATTCTCTCTCTCTCTTTTTTTTTTTCCTTTTCAAATGTAACAAACAAAGCTTTTAATTAAATTAGGGGAGAAAGATACGAAGAAAGAAGCAATTATAGGGACTGCAAAAGAAAAATTTATTGGGGAGGTAGGCACAGTGTAGTTGTTGGTCTCATGGCTGATAGAGGCACCATCAAAAGCATCTTTAATTTTTTTTTAGTTCATCTTTTACTTTCTTTCTCATGCATCTAATAGTTAAATAGTTAAAGAGTGCGACAGTCGCATAGAAATTTTTCTTGAAGGAAGGTAATAAGAAACCGACACAAATAAAAGAGAATAAAAACGACTCACTAGTTGGCAAAAAGTATAAAAGTTATAATATTTACAAATTACTATCAAGAGATAGACAAATGAAAAGAAGTTTAATCTCAAGAGAGCTCAAAAGTTTCTATCCTTATCATGGAATGCTTTTCTATTTCTCTCCACCAAGAGTTCACATAAAATAGAAAAGATACTATTAATCCAAAGAATTTTGGCGTTGCCGTTGACTCTGCCCTTCAGCTTGCCGGGCCCTTGCTTCTGAAAGGGTGAGCCATGAGAGTGATGAGCAAGAGATATTGATAGAGCATAGACAAGGCAAGTGATGGGGACACACGGAACAACCAATACCCAATACTGCTAGTGGAAGTGTAAGTCAGGAAGACATTATTACTGCCTTCCTCATTCTATTAGCAGAGGCAATACCACGAAAGGAAAATGAAATATTGGGGTTCCTTTGCTGGATATTTAAGTGTTTAGACCACTGAATAAAAGAGAAAAAAGGAAGCCATGAAGACAGTCCTCTTTAAGGTTGCCTGCAGATAGTTGACGTTTCTCCAACAAGATCAGCATTCTCCCCACTCTACCTCTCTGTCATTGAAAGATCTTTTAAACTTTGTGGTCCATAGACAAGAGCTGTGATGGTTCCTTCGTAAATTTTTAATTGAACTGTTCAACCAACCAAAACTTTATAAGTTGTTCAAAGATCTTTGAGTTTTGTTATTTTCGAAGTATTTATTTCATTTCTAGCATAGGATTTAATTATTTGAATTAAACGGAATTTAGAAAAGTTGTCAAGACCATTGGCTATATAAACCCAAGGAAAGCTTTTTGTTTCCATACAGTTGAGCTGAATGATTTGAAGTTGAGTTTTCTCTTTAGAATTGCACCAGAGAGCATTCTGCCCCTTGCAAGCCTTGTATTTAGGTTGCATGTCTTAAAACATTCAAGCTTGTTTAGTCACCAATTTGTAGTGTTTTAACCTTAGATAAAAATTAATTTTTTTTCCCTTTTTAAACAAGAATCAACTTCTCATTGATATAATGAAAAGGAAAATATTCAAATGATACCAACTCCTCTCCAAAGGAAGTGGAAAAGAAAGAAAGGACAAAAAAAACATGCAAACAAGATCATAAAGAAATTATAAAAGAAAAGGGAACGACCAAGAAACAAAAAGGACCTATCAAACAAAAGCTTAGCTTCAAAGAAAACTCAAACAATAACCACAAAGTATTGCGACCTAATAAAGGGAAAAATTTGTAGGTTCGATTCCTACCAGATGCACTTGGAATGTTCAGTTCAATCACCTTTAATTTGAGCTTCAGATCCTGAATCTCCATAAATGGGTATGACTGGTTAAGGGGGGTCTGTTTTCTTTTGCAACAACCGCAAGTCAAGTAGTTCTTGCATTAACCAGTTTAAAATTAGGCTGAAATGACTACAAGTGTGTGCATTTATCAGGAAGGTACACCTCAATTATGAGGTACATCAGTAGGTGTTACAATAATACATAGATGAGTTTTGGCTGGTAGAACCACTCTGTCTTCTGCCCAATGCAGTACACTCCCGTTTTTTGGTCGTCCCTCGAGCGGGGCTCATTTTATTCTGAGGAGGCACCAAAGGGTAGGAGTTCTAGACTCCTTTTACGCCACCGAGTAGGGAGTTTCAAACGATCTTCAACAAAAGAGTACTTATACCCGAAATTGACACAATGAGTAGGTAGAAAATACCTAGGGTCGAGAGCTTTAAATGTGCTATGATCTCAATAGGTTAGAGACAAGTTCTTGACGGAGATTCATCTACCATAACCTTCAATAAAATTTGGACGACTATGCTCTTCACGAGACCATATTTCAATAAGCAAATTTAAATCACCATAGAGTCTTCATTTACCTTCATAATCAAAAGTCTTAAATGAGTTTCCATCCTTCAAATTTAGTGAAATCTTGCTTGCATTAAAGGATTAATTGAATCAGAATCCTTAAAGTGATCTTCCAAAGCATCTTTGATCTCCTTCCAACTATTGTGAGCAAATAACCTAGAAACAACCATTAGCTCACTGGAATCCAATTTCACCGCTAAACATTTTTAACCCGTTGAGAATAAGAAAAAGACAACTTTTCAACAATACTTAAAGAATCTTTTGAGATCTCATTGACCGAAACCCAAGCCCTTGTTTTTCATTCGAGTTCTTAAATACATCCTCTACAATACAACCGAAAGAAAAGAATTTTCTTTTTCCCAAAGACAATTTAGCTAAACCAAATACTTCATGAGAGTTGTCCTCTCAGAAAATATACCAACCTATTTTTAAGAAACTTAACCTACTTTTAAGAAACTCATAGGGACTTGAATCAGCTTTCTTCCTACAAAAGGTGGCCAGACAATGCAATCAATGAACCAACCAAGCGATGTTGACCGGTTAGTCAAGATTGAAAGCAGGTACTCTTGCAAGAAGTCCCTAACAATGTTTGGTAGTTGGAATCTTGCATACATATATTAAATTGTCCCTAGATAGGATGCCCATCCAAGAGATGATGTAAGGATTGAGTGTTAGGAATCACGACTCTCCACAATGATATTATATTGTCCACTTCAAGCATAAGCTCTCATGACTTTGCTTTGGGCTTCCCCAAGAGGCCTCATACCAATGGAGATATATTCCTTACTTATAAACCCATGATCATTCCCTAAATTAGCCAATTTGAGACCCCCTCCCAACAATCCTCAACAATCCTCAACAATCCTTCCCTCGAACAAAGTACACCATACAGTCTCCCCTGAGGCCTATGGAGCCCTCGAACAACCTCCTTTTAATTGAGACTCGACTCCTTTTTCTGGAGTCCTCAAACAAAGTACACCCTTTGTTCGACACTCGAGTCACTTTTGACTATACCTTCGAGGCTCACAACTTCTTTGTTCAACATGGCTAAGTTAAGGACATGACTCTGATACCATGTTAGAAATCACAACTCTCCACAATGGTATGATATCGTCCACTTCGAGCATAAGCTCTCATGGCTTTGCTTTGGGCTTCCCTAAAAGACTTCACATCAATGGAGATGTATTCTTTACTTATAAACCCATGATACTTCCCTAAATTAGCCAATGTGGGACTCCCTCCCAACAATGCTCAACATTGTGACCCTAGAAGAAAAAGTCACATGACTTGGCTTCGAGCGTAGGGATAGCTCAACAAAGTCTATTGCCCATGTGGAAGAGTGTGTCGAAGGTTTAGACAACTCCTTGAAAGCAATGGTTTAGATGTTCTCAGATCTTTCTAAAGACGTAAAGGTTGCCCTTGATGTTGCCAGGATCATAATCGCGAATTTGAGTGCTGGATTAAACATCACCATTAGAGCAGTGAAGAACCAAACCACTAACACGATTTTGAGAATACAAAGGAGCATGGTATTTATTTCTAGACGTAAAATTTTGTGAACTGTTCACCAAAACGATATCTTCCCTCTTTGAATCTTTAACTGAAGGCAAAACAAAAAACTTCATATTACAACTAATGAATCCATGGGATGAAGGTGATTCATTTAACCTCCCTGATTCCTGTAAAGGCATTTCATGGTACAAAATATTTGCATTAAACATATCAAATTTTGATTCAAAATTAATACCTCTCTATTATGAAAGTTACAGTGTCAACATTCACATTTGAAAAATCATTTCAACCTCTAAACATGGTTGCTTTGTAACAGTTCTATTTTCCTCTGCCAACAAATTAGGTTCCTTCATCTCTTGTTGGGTTGCAAACTTGGGCATCGCCTCAACTTCCTTCGAAGATTCTTAAAACACCTAAATAGACAATAGACCATCAATTGCAGACTTAAAGGAAACACTGTCCTTTCTCTAATCATTTGGAACAACACCCTATTATTCATAACCTGACGCAACCTAAAAAGGTCCAAAGAGTTAGTGAAATCATGTAATGACAATTCACCTTGGATAATGGACTTATATACTCAAACAGATAGTGTAGAGCCTTATAATCAAGACAAAACCTCTGACTATTGCCTTTTTTTTTTTTCACTAGGAGTATCAGGTTGGTATATGGTAATGTCTCCATAACATTTCTTCGATCAATTTCAAACTTCTAAGCGTAAGTGTACCTGCATGGCTTGACATTGATGGGTGGTTCACACTCCAGGAGTTGAATTCAATTGTCAATTAATCATTGAGGGAAAAGTTGATCAATAGTTGGAATAATTGTTTAGAACTTTTGGATAACAACTTCAATCGCTAGACACATGGAGTCAAGCTCTAGGGTTGTCAATTCTACCACATACTCCACAACCGACAAGTGCCTCTACTCGTCAAAATATCCCTGGTCCCAAGTTTTTGTTAGGTTTTCAAAGAAACACCTATTTGGACCGATGTTAGATTTCCTACCATACTCTCTTCTAGTTGCTTATGCGTCATCGTTTACCCCTTTCTGAGGATTAACGTGCTTTGACACCAATATGATAGGTCCAAGAAATTTAAAGTATGCAATGTAGAGAACAAAGTAACGATATCACCATACAAAGCTTGACTAACTTGAGAGAGGAAATCTCTACTAAAAATGCACTACAAATCCCAAGATAACCATATCCCTTCCCCCTCCTACCTACTAGCTCTGAAAGGCAAAGCGTCTTCTCATTCTAACTAACTTTCTTTTACTTTACCTTTTTACCCTTTCTGATATAGAAGTTCATAATTGTGGCCTCACAATCTCATACTTCATGCTATGGCAGGTACAAATGGTGGTAATTTTCTACTGTGTAGACAAAAGGTGACCAAGGCACCATACAACAATCAACTAAGCCAATTCAAGAGGCCTTCTGTTCTCCCTTTAAGCGAACACATAAACTTTCTCACCCTCACACTAACTTAAAAGGATACATTTCCCTTTCAACCCTCCTATAATAAGCTTTAACTATTAAAGACCTAAAATTACTCCTGTCCGAAACACTTTGTCCCCGATGTGAAAATCTAGAAATTAGTACTGAATAGCCTGAAAAACCGTCCATGATGCTGATTCTCCAAAAGAGGTCTTTCTATTATACTAGGATCTTCCAAACATTAGTGTCAGTGGTCTCTCGTTCCACTATCCATTTTTAGGTTTAAGTTCAAATTAGAAGGTGAGAGTTACAGTCTTTATCAACACCCAATAAACTAATGATAACAAGAGAAGATTAAAAACGACATAGTTCGATTACTAGACAGTTTTAACAAATTTCATGGGCATCTTGAAGATGGAAGGTGAGAGTCTAATGTCCCCTTTTCTAGAGACCTCCAATAATCAGCAGTCGTCTCAACTTAGCTTAGTACATAAACTAGCCGACTCAAAGCACTACAAAAGCAACCAGATATACAAAACATCAGAAAATCTTAGAATTCACTTACCTCCGCTTAGCAAGATATCTAAAATATCAGACCTCCCAATGCTAGCAGCAGAATGAATCGGTGCCCAACCTTCCTCATCGGCACAGTTTATTAATTTTGTAGACTGATCAGCAGTAGCTAGTATCTTTACCACCTGGTGCATTACGAAGAATTCCAATAATGTATAAATAAGGCCAACAGACATCCAAATTTAAGCCTTAAAGAAAGCCATGGTCGGTACTTCATTACGCATTTCAAATTGACAAGGTAATAAGACCTTTCTTTTAATAACAAAAACAATGCCAAACAATAAAACCACTAGTTGTAATTCATTTACAAGAGAAGGCATGGGAGAGAGCTTTTTGGTTTGGAATTTCACTAATTCAAAGAAAAGTTAGGTCAAGACTAACATCGGCGTGGCCTGAAGAGACAGCAACATGGAGAAGAGAGCGGCCATCCTCATTTCTCAGGGAGAGAGATTGAGAAAGCTGGTGTGGTGCAAGGGCAGCGAAAGCGGAAGAATCGCCGGTCTCTGCGGCTTTGAAAAGATCTTCATCTTTGATTAGACGAAGATCTTTCGAGGCATCGATTTCCATATCCATGGATTTTGAGAAATTGGAAGGTTAAGCTTGGAGTGTTGAGTTGCTGGAGAGGATTCTCACTGTGATCACAACCTGTTTTAGTCCGAACCGAACCGCCGAAATGGAACGTTCTAGACTTACCAGAATTGAATAAAAATTGAGGGAAAAAAAGAACATTTAATTTCATCTCTTACCCATTTAAATCATAAACTTCCAATTGGATCCATTTTAAGTCCTAAATTTGGATAATTGTATCAAATTTTAAGGTTTGTCACACATACTTATTAAAGTCATGTAATTTATTTTTTAAGATGACTTCAAAATGTTATGCAATGTTGTGAAATATGAAAATAATTGGAATACGATAAGTATCTAAACCAAGAATTAGGGGTAAAATGACCAAAATGTCCCTAAGATTCCCTAGGATGCTTTAAGGTTTAAACATGCCTCAAATGACTTGCTACTTCTTAAGGCCCGGTGCTAAGAACATGAATGTATATTCAAGATTTCAAGTTGGAAACCTCAACCAAGTTAGGACCCAAGAAACATCTAAAGGAAACACAGGAGTCAAGATAAGATTTCATTATAGTTTTATATGACTCTTTAGAATAACTCATGTTTATGGGTTCATATGTTTATGAATGCATGTTACCACTTGTGCCTCAAGAAATTATGGACCTTAAAAACTTACAAGATTGAGAACCAAAAATAATACCACACAAGCTCTACTACTACTTAAATAAGAGAATGTTAAGTACCACTCAAGGATAAGAGATCAAGGTGCTCAAACATAGAAACTCAAGAATGCTAGGAAATACTTTAATCATGTCCAATGTGACCCATGCCCCGACACCACGCGGTGCTTTCAAGGCTCATGTTTTCCTCTTCTAGGTGGGATGCCCTGCACCATGTTTTCTTAGCAGGATGTCAAGTGTAGCCTCATGTTCTCTCATCTAGATGAGATACCCTATACCACAATCGCTGTTTCTTGGCAGCGGATTTGGCGATTGTGTGGCACTCACTCCCAGCATTGAATGAGTCAAGCCAACTTCGGATCACGTTGCCTATGATTGGGCAACGTGTATTCAAACCTTAGGCCTCGATTTAAAGAGAATATTTTAGAAAGCGAGGGAGAGAGGTTTTGTAAAGAGAGTTTTGAAAGCAAAAATGAGAGAGAGATTGAGAGTGGTGTTATATAGCATGCAAGCAAAAAGGCAACAATAATGGCTTAAACATTATATAACTTTTCGGGTAGCGAGAATTTGACAACTAGTTGCATCCCCCTATAGTACATTTTGGGGCATTTCATATCTACTAGGCGTAGCTATGATATTGCTAAAACATCATACTCTTAAAGAAAACAAGAAAGAAATAGTACAACATGAAAGAAATAAAAGAAAGCAGTAAAGTAGTACAAGGCAAAGAGTTTCGGTGTGTAACGGGCATGTGACCATGGGAAACACGCCTTGGACAAGCATGACTGTGACATCCTCCCCCACTTAATTGGTTGACGTCCCTGTCAACCGTCTCATTTCTTCGAACTCTGCAATCTGAGGTGTGGCTGTCTTCAGGTCGTTGGCACTTTCCCAACTGATTTCTTCTTCTGGAAGTTCTTTCTTTCTAACTAAAAATTCTTATAAGTTGCACTTTGGTTTGCCAATGAGACAAGTTCGATTGGCTAAAATCTCTTCTACTTCCTTTTTACTTGAGTCCTTCATCGTCATTGGTGGTCGTGTCACTTGGTTGCGTTGATGGTCATCGTTGTCTGGATGATACGGTTTTAGGTTACTTACATGGATGATGGGGTGAATTCTCATCCATGTAGGTAGTTGGAGACGATATGAAGTCCTTCCGACTTTCTCAATGACTTCAATTGGTCCCTCAAAATTTCGCTCTAGTCGTTGGTCTCGATTCCCACGGAATCTAAATTATTCTGATCTCAGCTTGATCATAACTTGGTCACTAGCCTGAAACTCTAATGATCTTGGTTTTTGGTCCGCCCACTTCTTCATTCTTCGTGGGGCTTTCTCCAAGTACATTCGTGCTATTTCTGACGTTTGCTTCCACTCTTTGGTGGAATTGTATGCTTGAGGGCTTCTACCAGCATAGGGGTGGTCAATAACATGGGACATAAGTGGTTGTCTACCACATACTATTTCAAAAGGGGTTTTTCTTGTCGACGAGCTTTGTTGGTAATTGAAGCTAACCTGAGCTACATCAAGCATCTGTACCCAGTTCTTCTATCGTGCATCGATGAAATGACGTAAGAAATCCTCAAGCATACTGTTGGACCTTTCAATTTGTCCGTCAGTTTGGGGGTGATAACTCAAAGAGATGTTTAGGCTCGACCCCAATAGCTTGGACAACTCAATCCAAAACGTTCATGTGAATCTCGGATCGTGATCGCTTATCATACTAGCGGGAATGCCCCACAACTTGACTACGTGTCGAAAGAATAGTTGTGCAGTCGCTTCAGTAGAGTATGACTTGGGAGTTGGGATGAATATGGCATATTTGGAGAATCTGTCGATGATGACCAAGATGGATTTCATTTCTCCTACCTTGGGGAGGTGTGTGATAAAATCTAGAGAAATACTTTTCAATGATCGGGAAGGGACCAGTAAAGGTTCTAGTAGTCCCGCAATTTTGTTTTGTTCAACCTTGTTTTGTTGGTAGATAAGACAAGTCTTTGTAAACTGTGTCGCATCGTCGCGAAGGTTCGGCCAATAGTACCCAATTTTTAGGAGGGCATAGGTTCTCTGCCACCCGTTGTGGCCTGCCCATGGTGTGTCGTGGCATTCTTTAAGTAGGAGTCTCCTCATGTTCCCCGAACAGGAAACATAAAGACAATTTCCCTTTGTGAAGAGTAAATTGTCCTTGACCCAAAACGGACGAGTCTTCCCCTCTCTAACTAGCTACATGATGGCCTGGGCGGCCGGGTCTTTGGCTAGGTGTTCTTCAATACTTTCTCGTATCATTCCGCTCAGCTTACTTACTTGTAGATGAGCTAACATGCATAGGCCTGCATGTTCGCTCTTTCGACTTAAGATATCTGCAGCTTGGTTTGCTTTACCTGGCCTGTGTTCGAACTGAAAGTCGAATTTGGCTACACATTCTTGCCAACATGCTTGTCTCGACGATTACTTGGGTTGGTCAAAGAAGTGACATATGGAACTGTTGTCTGTCTTGACTACAAACTTAGCTTCGAGGAGGTACTGCCTCCAAGCTCGTAAACAGTGGACTACTGCCAGCATTCCTTTCTCAGATGCTGCATACCTTCTTTCTGCCTCATTTAACTTCCGACTCTCGTATGCAATGGGGTGTCCCTCCTGCAGTAGGACGCCCCCTAGGGTGAAGTTTGACGCATCCGTTTCGACTTCAAAAGGTTTTGTCACATCGGCAATCCCCAGAACTGGCCCTTCTATCATGGTGTTCTTTAAGTTGTCGAAGGCTTCTTGACAGCGTGGTGGCCAACTCCACTTGTTTCCCTTCTTTAATGGCTCAGTGAAGGGACCTGCGCGCTTCAAGAATTCTTCAACAAACCGCCAATAATAGTTTGCTAACCCAAGGAACGTACTTCTGTCACTGAAGAGGGAGTCTTCCAATCCTTGATGGCTTTGGCTTTCTCCTCTTCCATACCTACCGTGCCTGCTTCTATTACATGTCTAAGAAAGTTGATTCGTTGTTGTGCGAATGTGCATTTTTCCTCTTCACATATAGTTGGCGTTCTCTCAAATTTTCGAAAACTAACCGCAGGGGGGTTTGATTCTCTTCCATGGTGGAGCTGTAAACCACTTTGTTGTACAAGTAGACTACCACGAATTTATCGATGTACTTTTGGAAGACTTGGTTCATTAGTGTGTAAAATGTGGCAGGGGCATTAATCAGACCAAAAGACATGACTAAGAATTCAAAGGCCCCATATCTAGTGACACAAGTCGTTTTGGGTTCATCTCCCTCGGCAATCCGAACTTGATAATATCCCGACCATAAGTTGAGTTTCGAGAAGTACTTCGCACCATGTAGTCGATCAAACAAGTCTGTAATGATGGGCAAAGGGTATTTATTTTTTACAGTGATTTTATTTAGGGCGTAGTAGTCTATGCATAGGCGAAGACTACATCCTTCTTCTTCTGAAACAACATCGGGGCTCCGTTGGGAGCTTTCGCAGGTTCGATAAACCAAGCAGTAAGTAGTTCATCCAGTTGCTTCCGTAGCTCCGCTAACTTCGGTGGAGTCATTCTGTAGGCATTCTTTGCTGGGGTTTCGACTTTGGCATCAGTTTGATCTCGTGGTCTATGCCCCGACGAGGTGGTAAGGTCTTTGGTAGACTCTTTGGTATTACTTCTTCGTACTCCTCTAGTACGCGTTGTATTTCTATGGGAACCAATTCAACTGTTCCTTCAGTTTCAACCACAGGGATGGTCATGAACGTTGGTTCGTCACGTGAAAGACCCTGTTTAAATTGGAGAGCTGAAATCATCTTGATTCCATCAGGTTATTTGATGCTTGTCTGGACAACAGTAGGGGTTGATCCTGTATTTACTAGGCATTTTGCCAAAGCATGGGGATCACTTTATGTTCGAATAGGAATTCCATCCCGAGTACCACATCAAAGTCGTCCATTTTGACGATCACAAGGTCCACTAGATGACTCCATGTTCCTAACTTTAGGGTAGTCTTTTTCGCTATTCCGAGGATCGGTAGGGCCACAGAGTTGACGACCTGCATCTTCCCCGAGTCTCAATGTTCAACCGATTTACTTCAATCTCGGTCATGAAGTTATGGGTGGCTCTTGAATCAACCATCGTACTCTTAGCCAATTTGTGATTCACCCATGCTTCCACGTATATGAGACCTTTTTCAATCGGCTCTCTTTGCTCTCCAATCTTCTTTTGAAGTGCAAATAGGAACTTTAGGGCTCCCATTCGAGGAGTTTCTGTGTTCAACACTTTTTCAACTTCTTCGCCCTCTGATTTTGCGTCTGAGTCTATGTCTAATGCGGCTTGGAATGTGCGTATTAATGTCTTCTTTGGGCACTCATATACCCTGTGGTTCCCTCTACATAGGAAACAGGAGGGATGTTATACAAAAGTGTGCTATTTTCTTTATTTAATTTTTTTTTTCACGTTTTTACTCAAATTACTAGTTGAATGGATTACCATATATTTTTGGCATGCCATTTCGGCCATGTTTACAGGGAAGTTAGTTGGCAACCACATTTTTACCATAGAATTGTCATTTAAACATGTCATGAGAAAAAAATCACTTTGTTTTTCAACAAAATCAAACTCCTATTATGTTATTTTCTATGCTTTCTTATTTTTCCTCCAACAAAGTCTCTTGGGCTATTTCTCCTCCGTCAAATGATTTTCTCTCACGGCGATTCAAAAGACATCAAGTGGTACAACAGACAAATTAGTCTTCGCGGCGCCGGTCAAGAGTCATTTGAGTCTTTCGTTAGTGATTTTTTGAGCCTAAAAATCCCAAACCATGACAAAAATGACAATAAGAAAGGAAAATAAAAATAAAAGAAAAATTAAATTAAATATTAAAATAATACAATTTAAAATCAAACAACAACACGAAAAAATAAATTGACAAGCAATACAAACATGTGATGTTAAAGGTTTGTTACAAAGGAGAAAGGGTTCTGGATACTCGTTGAGACTCATAAACGACCATCAAGTGACAATGGGTTCTAGGAAGCTTGGGCTTAACTCTATGGTTGTCTAACCTTCTTGGGAGGCTCCCAACGGTGTCGTGGTGTAGTTGGTTATCACGTCAGTCTAACACACTGAAGGTCTCCAGTTCAAGTCTGGGCGATGCCATATTTGAAATTTTTATTTTTATTTTTGTTTTTATAATCTCGATTCATTTTGGACCTCTACGAGAAAGTTTAAGAGCTCTAGAGCTTGATATAAGCCCGAGAACTGTGCCCTCGAACACACATTGAGCGTGTAATTGATTGTTTTGGACTTCCATTGAAGAAATACTTGTCGGAATCGACAAGGACTAGGGTGGAATGATTGTGAGCACGTTGCATGCTTGATTCAGCCAAGAAATTTATGAACTAAACTTGGTATCAGAGGTCTAGGTTGATCGGTCCAACGGACTGTTTTCGCTGGACCAAGAGTCGTTGAGTCTTTCGTTACGTGATTTTTCGAGGCTTCAAATCTCAAACCGTGACGAAAATGACAAAAAGAAAGGAAAATAAAAATAAAAGCAAAATTAAATTAAACATTAAAATAGTGCAATTTAAAATCAAACAACGCCGCGACTAAGACAAATTGAAAAGCAATCCAAACATGAGCCGTTAAAGGTTTGTTACAGACGGAGAAAGGGTTCGGGATACTATTTCGAACGAAATATAAAAGGCCCAAAGTACACGGACCGGGTCGACACTCATAAGCGACCCTCAAGTGGCAATGCAGCTCTCAAACGCTCCCCCACCTCGAGCGACAGCTAGCGAAGACCTGAAAAAGAAATCTAAAATGCGGCGAGTAAAAAAAATGTACTCGGTAAGCAGCCTACTTGTAGGCTCTCATCGCATCCAGTTCCCAGTAGGTTTCCACGGGCTTTTCAATAGGCTCTAGGAAGCTTGGGCTTAACTCTATGGTTGTCTGACCTTCTGGGGAGGCTCCCAACGGTGTCGTGGTGTAGTTGGTTATCACGTCAGTCTAACACACTGAAGGTCTCCAGTTCAAGTCTGGGCGACGCCATATTTGAAATTTTTATTTTTATTTTTGTTTTTATAATCTGATTCATTTTGGACCTATACGAGAAAGTTTAAGAGCTCTAGAGCTTGATATAATCCCGAGAACCGTGCCCTCGAACACACATTGAGCGTGTAATTGATTGTTTTGGACTTCCATCGAAGAAATACTTGTCGGAATCGACAAGGACTAGGGTGGAATCATTGTGAGCACGTTGCATGCTTGATTCAGCCAAGAAATTTATGAACTAAACTTGGTATCAGAGGTCTAGGTTGATCGGTCCAACGGACTGTTTAAGCTGGACCAAGAGTCGTTGAGTCTTTCGTTACGTGATTTTTCGAGGTTTCAAATCTCAAACCGTGACGAAAATGACAAAAAGAAAGGAAAATAAAAATAAAAGCAAAATTAAATTAAACATTAAAATAGTGCAATTTAAAATCAAACAACGCCGCGACTAAGACAAATTGAAAAGCAATCCAAACATGAGCCGTTAAAGGTTTGTTACAGACGGAGAAAGGGTTCGGGATACTATTTCGAACGAAATATAAAAGGCCCAAAGTACACAGACCGGGTCGACACTCATAAGCGACCCTCAAGTGGCAATGCAGCTCTCAAACGCTCCCCCACCTCGAGCGACAGCTAGCGAAGACCTGAAAAAGAAATCTAAAATGCGGCGAGTAAAAAAAATGTACTCGGTAAGCAGCCTACTTGTAGGCTCTCATCGCATCCAGTTCCCACTAGGTTTCCACGGGCTTTTCAATAGGCTCTAGGAAGCTTGGGCTTAACTCTATGGTTGTCTGACCTTCTGGGGAGGCTCCCAACGGTGTCGTGGTGTAGTTGGTTATCACGTCAGTCTAACACACTGAAGGTCTCCAGTTCAAGTCTGGGCGACGCCATATTTGAAATTTTTAATTTTATTTTTGATTTTATAATCACCATTCATTTTGGACCTCTACGAGAAAGTTTAAGAGCTCTAGAGCTTTATATAAGCTCGAGAACCGTGCCCTCGAACACACATTGAGCGTGTAATTGATTGTTTTGGACTTCCATTGAAGAAATACTTGTCGGAATCGACAAGGACTAGGGTGGAATCATTGTGAGCACGTTGCATGCTTGATTCAGCCAAGAAATTTATGAACTAAACTTGGTATCAGAGGTCTAGGTTGATCGGTCCAACGGACTGTTTTCGCTGGACCAAGAGTCGTTGAGTCTTTCGTTACGTGATTTTTCGAGGCTTCAAATCTCAAACCGTGACGAAAATGAAAAAAAGAAAGGAAAATAAAAATAAAAGAAAAATTAAATTAAACATTAAAATAGTGCAATTTAAAATCAAACAACGCCGCGACTAAGACAAATTGAAAAGCAATACAAACATGCGGCGTTAAAGGTTTGTTACAGACGGAGAAAGGGTTCGGGATACTATTTCGAACGAAATATAAAAGGCCCAAAGTACACAGACCGGGTCGACACTCATAAGCGACCCTCAAGTGGCAATGCAGCTCTCAAACGCTCCCCCACCTCGAGCGACAACTAGCGAAGACCTGAAAAAGAAATCTAAAATACGGCGAGTAAAAAAAATGTACTCGGTAAGCAGCCTACTTGTAGGCTCTAACCGCATCCAGTTCCCAGTAGGTTTCCATGGGATTTTCAATAGGCTCTAGGAAGCTTGGGCTTAACTCTATGGTTGTCTGACCTTCTGGGGAGGCTCCTAACGGTGTCGTGGTGTAGTTGGTTATCACGTCAGTCTAACACACTGAAGGTCTCCAGTTCAAGTCTGGGCGACGCCATATTTGAAATTTTTATTTTTATTTTTGTTTTTATAATCTCGATTCATTGTGGACCTCTACGAGAAAGTTTAAGAGCTCTAGAGCTTGATATAAGCCCGAGAACCGTGCCCTCGAACACACATTGAGCGTGTAATTGATTGTGTTGGACTTCCATTGAAGAAATACTTGTCGGAATCGACAAGGACTAGGGTGGAATGATTGTGAGCACGTTGCATGCTTGATTCAGCCAAGAAATTTATGAACTAAACTTGGTATCAGAGGTCTAGGTTGATCGGTCCAACGGACTGTTTTCGCTGGACCAAGAGTCGTTGAGTCTTTCGTTACGTGATTTTTCGAGGCTTCAAATCTCAAACCGTGACGAAAATGACAAAAAGAAAGGAAAATAAAAATAAAAGCAAAATTAAATTAAACATTAAAATAGTGCAATTTAAAATCAAACAACGCCGCGACTAAGGCAAATTGAAAAGCAATACAAACATGCGCCGTTAAAGGTTTGTTACAGACGGAGAAAGGGTTCGGGATACTATTTCGAACGAAATATAAAAGGCCCAAAGTACACGGACTGGGTCGACACTCATAAGCGACCCTCAAGTGGCAATGCAGCTCTCAAACGCTCCCCCACCTCGAGCGACAGCTAGCGAAGACCTGAAAAAGAAATCTAAAATGCGGCGAGTAAAAAAAATGTACTCGGTAAGCAGCCTACTTGTAGGCTCTCATCGCATCCAGTTCCCAGTAGGTTTCCACGGGCTTTTCAATAAGCTCTAGGAAGCTTGGGCTTAACTCTATGGTTGTCTGACCTTCTGGGGAGGCTCCCAACGGTGTCGTGGTGTAGTTGGTTATCACGTCAGTCTAACACACTGAAGGTCTCCAGTTCAAGTCTGGGCGACGCCATATTTGAAATTTTTATTTTTATTTTTTTTTTTATAATCTCCATTCATTTTGGACCTCTACGAGAAAGTTTAAGAGCTCTAGAGCTTGATATAAGCCCGAGAACCGTGCCCTCGAACACACATTGAGCGTGTAATTGATTGTTTTGGACTTCCATTGAAGAAATACTTGTCGGAATCGACAAGGACTAGGGTGGAATCATTGTGAGCACGTTGCATGCTTGATTCAGCCAAGAAATTTATGAACTAAACTTGGTATCAGAGGTCTAGGTTGATCGGTCCAACGGACTGTTTAAGCTGGACCAAGAGTCGTTGAGTCTTTCGTTACGTGATTTTTCGAGGCTTCAAATCTCAAACCGTGACGAAAATGACAAAAAGAAAGGAAAATAAAAATAAAAGCAAAATTAAATTAAACATTAAAATAGTGCAATTTAAAATCAAACAACGCCGCGACTAAGACAAATTGAAAAGCAATACAAACATGCGCCGTTAAAGGTTTGTTACAGACGGAGAAAGGGTTCGGGATACTATTTCGAACGAAATATAAAAGGCCCAAAGTACACGGACTGGGTCGACACTCATAAGCGACCCTCAAGTGGCAATGCAGCTCTCAAACGCTCCCCCACCTCGAGCGACAGCTAGCGAAGACCTGAAAAAGAAATCTAAAATGCGGCGAGTAAAAAAAATGTACTCGGTAAGCAGCCTACTTGTAGGCTCTCATCGCATCCAGTTCCCAGTAGGTTTCCACGGGCTTTTCAATAAGCTCTAGGAAGCTTGGGCTTAACTCTATGGTTGTCTGACCTTCTGGGGAGGCTCCCAACGGTGTCGTGGTGTAGTTGGTTATCACGTCAGTCTAACACACTGAAGGTCTCCAGTTCAAGTCTGGGCGACGCCATATTTGAAATTTTTATTTTTATTTTTGTTTTTATAATCTGATTCATTTTGGACCTCTACGAGAAAGTTTAAGAGCTCTAGAGCTTGATATAAGCCCGAGAACCGTGCCCTCGAACACACATTGAGCGTGTAATTGATTGTTTTGGACTTCCATTGAAGAAATACTTGTCATAATCGACAAGGACTAGGGTGGAATAATTGTGAGCACGTTGCATGCTTGATTCAGCCAACAAATTTATGAACTAAACTTGGTATCAGAGGTCTAGGTTGATCGGTCCAACGGACTGTTTTCGCTGGACCAAGAGTCGTTGAGTCTTTCGTTACGTGATTTTTCGAGGCTTCAAATCTCAAACCGTGACGAAAATGACAAAAAGAAAGGAAAATAAAAATAAAAGCAAAATTAAATTAAACATTAAAATAGTGCAATTTAAAATCAAACAACGCCGCGACTAAGACAAATTGAAAAGCAATACAAACATGCGCCGTTAAAGGTTTGTTACAGACGGAGAAAGGGTTCGGGATACTATTTCGAACGAAATATAAAAGGCCCAAAGTACACAGACCGGGTCGACACTCATAAGCGACCCTCAAGTGGCAATGCAGCTCTCAAACGCTCCCCCACCTCGAGCGACAGCTAGCGAAGACCTGAAAAAGAAATCTAAAATGCGGCGAGTAAAAAAAATGTACTCGGTAAGCAGCCTACTTGTAGGCTCTCATCGCATCCAGTTCCCAGTAGGTTTCCACGGGCTTTTCAATAAGCTCTAGGAAGCTTGGGCTTAACTCTATGGTTGTCTGACCTTCTGGGGAGGCTCCCAACGGTGTCGTGGTGTAGTTGGTTATCACGTCAGTCTAACACACTGAAGGTCTCCAGTTCAAGTCTGGGCGACGCCATATTTGAAATTTTTATTTTTATTTTTGTTTTTATAATCTCCATTCATTTTGGACCTCTACGAGAAAGTTTAAGAGCTCTAGAGCTTGATATAAGCCCGAGAACCGTGCCCTCGAACACACATTGAGCGTGTAATTGATTGTTTTGGACTTCCATTGAAGAAATACTTGTCGGAATCGACAAGGACTAGGGTGGAATGATTGTGAGCACGTTGCATGCTTGATTCAGCCAAGAAATTTATGAACTAAACTTGGTATCAGAGGTCTAGGTTGATCGGTCCAACGGACTGTTTTCGCTGGACCAAGAGTCGTTGAGTCTTTCGTTACGTGATTTTTCGAGGCTTCAAATCTCAAACCGTGACGAAAATGAAAAAAAGAAAGGAAAAGAAAAATAAAAGAAAAATTAAATTAAACATTAAAATAGTGCAATTTAAAATCAAACAACGCCGCGACTAAGACAAATTGAAAAGCAATACAAACATGCGGCGTTAAAGGTTTGTTACAGACGGAGAAAGGGTTCGGGATACTATTTCGAACGAAATATAAAAGGCCCAAAGTACACAGACCGGGTCGACACTCATAAGCGACCCTCAAGTGGCAATGCAGCTCTCAAACGCTCCCCCACCTCGAGCGACAGCTAGCGAAGACCTGAAAAAGAAATCTAAAATACGGCGAGTAAAAAAAATGTACTCGGTAAGCAGCCTACTTGTAGGCTCTCATCGCATCCAGTTCTCAGTAGGTTTCCACGGCCTTTTCAATAGGCTCTAGGAAGCTTGGGCTTAACTCTATGGTTGTCTGAACTTCTAGGGAGGCTCCCAACGGTGTCGTGGTGTAGTTTGTTATCACGTCAGTCTAACACACTGAAGGTCTCCAGTTCAAGTCTGGGCGACGCCATATGTGAAATTTTTATTTTTATTTTAGTTTTTATAATCTCGATTCATTTTGGACCTCTACGAGAAAGTTTAAGAGCTCTAGAGCTTGATATAAGCCCGAGAACCGTGCCCTCGAACACACATTGAGCGTGTAATTGATTGTTTTGGACTTCCATTGAAGAAATACTTGTCGGAATCGACAAGGACTAGGGTGGAATAATTGTGAGCACGTTGCATGCTTGATTCAGCCAAGAGATTTATGAACTAAACTTGGTATGAGAGGTCTAGGTTGATCGGTCCAACGGACTGTTTTCGCTGGACCAAGAGTCGTTGAGTCTTTCGTTACGTGATTTTTCGAGGCTTCAAATCTCAAACCGTGACGAAAATGACAAAAAGAAAGGAAAATAAAAATAGAAGAAAAATTAAATTAAACATTAAAATAGTGCAATTTAAAATCAAACAACGCCGCGACTAAGACAAATTGAAAAGCAATACAAACATGCGCCGTTAAAGGTTTGTTACAGACGGAGAAAGGGTTCGGGATACTATTTCGAACGAAATATAAAAGGCCCAAAGTACACAGACCGGGTCGACACTCATAAGCGACCCTCAAGTGGCAATGCAGCTCTCAAACGCTCCCCCACCTCGAGCGACAGCTAGCGAAGACCTGAAAAAGAAATCTAAAATGCGGCGAGTAAAAAAAATGTACTCGGTAAGCAGCCTACTTGTAGGCTCTCATCGCATCCAGTTCCCAGTAGGTTTCCACGGGCTTTTCAATAGGCTCTAGGAAGCTTGGGCTTAACTCTATGGTTGTCTGACCTTCTGGGGAGGCTCCCAACGGTGTCGTGGTGTAGTTGGTTATCACGTCAGTCTAACACACTGAAGGTCTCCAGTTCAAGTTTGGGCGACGCCATATTTGAAATTTTTATTTTTATTTTTGTTTTTATAATCTCGATTCATTTTGGACCTCTACGAGAAAGTTTAAGAGCTCTAGAGCTTGATATAAGCCCGAGAACCGTGCCCTCGAACACACATTGAGCGTGTAATTGATTGTTTTGGACTTCCATTGAAGAAATACTTGTCGGAATCGACAAGGACTAGGGTGGAATAATTGTGAGCACGTTGCATGCTTGATTCAGCCAAGAAATTTATGAACTAAACTTGGTATCAGAGGTCTAGGTTGATCGGTCCAACGGACTGTTTTCGCTGGACCAAGAGTCGTTGAGTCTTTCGTTACGTGATTTTTCGAGGCTTCAAATCTCAAACCGTGACGAAAATGACAAAAAGAAAGGAAAATAAAAATAGAAGAAAAATTAAATTAAACATTAAAATAGTGCAATTTAAAATCAAACAACGCCGCGACTAAGACAAATTGAAAAGCAATACAAACATGCATCGTTAGAAGTTTGTTACACACGGAGAAAGGGTTCGGGATACTATTTCGAACGAAATATAAAAGGCCCAAAGTACACAGACCGGGTCGACACTCATAAGCGACCCTCAAGTGGCAATGCAGCTCTCAAACGTTCCCACACCTCGAGCGACGGCTAGCGAACACATGAAAAAGAAATCTAAAATGCGGCGAGTAAAAAAAATGTACTCGGTAAGCAGCCTACTTGTAGGCTCTCATCGCATCCAGTTCTCAGTAGGTTTCCACGGGCTTTTCAATATGCTCTAGGAAGCTTGGGCTTAACTCTATGGTTGTCTGACCTTCTGGGGAGGCTCCCAACGGTGTCGTGGTGTAGTTGGTTATCACGTCAGTCTAACACACTGAAGGTCTCCAGTTCAAGTTTGGGCGACGCCATATTTGAAATTTTTATTTTTATTTTTGTTTTTATAATCTCGATTCATTTTGGACCTCTACGAGAAAGTTTAAGAGCTCTAGAGCTTGATATAAGCCCGAGAACCGTGCCCTCGAACACACATTGAGCGTGTAATTGATTGTTTTGGACTTCCATTGAAGAAATACTTGTCGGAATCGACAAGGACTAGGGTGGAATCATTGTGAGCACGTTGCATGCTTGATTCAGCCAAGAAATTTATGAACTAAACTTGGTATCAGAGGTCTAGGTTGATCGGTCCAACGGACTGTTTTTGCTGGACCAAGAGTCGTTGAGTCTTTCGTTACGTGATTTTTCGAGGCTTCAAATCCCAAACCGGGACGAAAATGACTAAAAGAAAGGAAAATAAAAATAAAAGCAAAATTAAATTAAACATTAAAATAGTGCAATTTAAAATCAAACAACGCCGCGACTAAGACAAATTGAAAAGCATTACAAACATGCGCCGATAAAGGTTTGTTACAGACGGGGAAAGGGTTCGGGATACTATTTCGAACGAAATATAAAAGGCCCAAAGTACACAGACCGGGTCGACACTCATAAGCGACCCTCAAGTGGCAATGCAGCTCTCAAACGCTCCCCCACCTCGAGCGACGGCTAGCGAAGACCTGAAAAAGAAATCTAAAATGCGGCGAGTAAATAAAATGTACTCGGTAAGAAGCCTACTTGTAGGCTCTCATCGCATCCAGTTCTAAGTAGGTTTCCACGGGCTTTTCAATAGGCTCTAGGAAGCTTGGGCTTAACTCTATGGTTGTCTGACCTTCTGGGGAGGCTCCCAACGGTGTCGTGGTGTAGTTGGTTATCACGTCAGTCTAACACACTGAAGGTCTCCAGTTCAAGTCTGGGCGACGCCATATTTGAAATTTTTATTTTTATTTTTGTTTTTATAATCTCGATTCATTTTGGACCTCTACGAGAAAGTTTAAGAGCTCTAGAGCTTGATATAAGCCCGAGAACCGTGCCCTCGAACACACATTGAGCGTGTAATTGATTGTTTTGGACTTCCATTGAAGAAATACTTGTCATAATCGACAAGGACTAGGGTGGAATCATTGTGAGCACGTTGCATGCTTGATTCAGCCAAGAAATTTATGAACTAAACTTGGTATCAGAGGTCTAGGTTGATCGGTCCAACGGACTGTTTTCGCTGGACCAAGAGTCGTTGAGTCTTTCGTTACGTGATTTTTCGAGGCTTCAAATCTCAAACCGGGACGAAAATGACAAAAAGAAAGGAAAATAAAAATAAAAGCAAAATTAAATTAAACATTAAAATAGTGCAATTTAAAATCAAACAACGCCGCGACTAAGACAAATTGAAAAGCAATACAAACATGCGCCGTTAAAGGTTTGTTACAGACGGAGAAAGGGTTCGGGATACTATTTCGAACGAAATATAAAAGGCCCAAAGTACACAGACTGGGTCGACACTCATAAGCGACCCTCAAGTGGCAATGCAGCTCTCAAACGCTCCCCCACCTCGAGCGACAGCTAGCGAAGACCTGAAAAAGAAATCTAAAATGCGGCGAGTAAAAAAAATGTACTCGGTAAGCAGCCTACTTGTAGGCTCTCATCGCATCCAGTTCCCAGTAGGTTTCCACGGGCTTTTCAATAGGCTCTAGGAAGCTTGGGCTTAACTCTATGGTTGTCTGACCTTCTGGGGAGGCTCCCAACGGTGTCGTGGTGTAGTTGGTTATCACGTCAGTCTAACACACTAAAGGTCTCCGGTTCAAGTCTGTGCGACGCCTTTAAGAGCTCTAGAGCTTGATATAAGCCCGAGAACCGTGCCCTCGAACACACATTGAGCGTGTAATTGATTGTTTTGGACTTCCATTGAAGAAATACTTGTCGGAATCGACAAGGACTAGGGTGGAATCATTGTGAGCACGTTGCATGCTTGATTCAGCCAAGAAATTTATGAATTAAACTTGGTATGAGAGGTCTAGGTTGATCGGTCCAACGGACTGTTTTAGCTGGACCAAGAGTCGTTGAGTCTTTCGTTACGTGATTTTTCGAGGCTTCAAATCTCAAACCGGGACGAAAATGACAAAAAGAAAGGAAAATAAAAATAAAAGCAAAATTAAATTAAACATTAAAATAGTGCAATTTAAAATCAAACAACGCCGCGACTAAGACAAATTGAAAAGCAATACAAACATGCGCCGTTAAAGGTTTGTTACAGACGGAGAAAGGGTTCGGGATACTATTTCGAACGAAATATAAAAGGCCCAAAGTACACAGACCGGGTCGACAGTCTTAAGCGACCCTCAAGTGGCAATGCAGCTCTCAAACGCTCCCCCACCTCGAGCGACGGCTAGCGAAGACCTGAAAAAGAAATCTAAAATGCGGCGAGTAAATAAAATGTACTCGGTAAGCAGCCTACTTGTAGGCTATCATCGCATCCAGTTCTCAGTAGGTTTCCACGGGCTTTTCAATAGGCTCTAGGAAGCTTGGGCTTAACTCTATGGTTGTCTGACCTTCTGGGGAGGCTCCCAACGGTGTCGTGGTGTAGTTGGTTATCACGTCAGTCTAACACACTGAAGGTCTCCAGTTCAAGTCTGGGCGACGCCATATTTGAAATTTTTATTTTTATTTTTGTTTTTATAATCTCGATTCATTTTGGACCTCTACGAGAAAGTTTAAGAGCTCTAGAGCTTGATATAAGCCCGAGAACCGTGCCCTCGAACACACATTGAGCGTGTAATTGATTGTTTTGGACTTCCATTGAAGAAATACTTGTCGGAATCGACAAGGACTAGGGTGGAATGATTGTGAGCACGTTGCATGCTTGATTCAGCCTAGAAATTTATGAACTAAACTTGGTATGAGAGGTCTAGGTTGATCGGTCCAACGGACTGTTTAAGCTGGACCAAGAGTCGTTGAGTCTTTCGTTACGTGATTTTTCGAGGCTTCAAATCTCAAACCGTGACGAAAATGACAAAAAGAAAGGAAAATAAAAATAAAAGCAAAATTAAATTAAACATTAAAATAGTGCAATTTAAAATCAAACAACGCCGCGACTAAGACAAATTGAAAAGCAATACAAACATGCGCCGTTAAAGGTTTGTTACAGAAGGAGAAAGGGTTCGGGATACTATTTCGAACGAAATATAAAAGGCCCAAAGTACACAGACCGGGTCGACAGTCATAAGCGACCCTCAAGTGGCAATGCAGCTCTCAAACGCTCCCCCACCTCGAGCGACGGCTAGCGAAGACCTGAAAAAGAAATCTAAAATGCGGCGAGTAAATAAAATGTACTCGGTAAGCAGCCTACTTGTAGGCTATCATCGCATCCAGTTCTCAGTAGGTTTCCACGGGCTTTTCAATAGGCTCTAGGAAGCTTGGGCTTAACTCTATGGTTGTCTGACCTTCTGGGGAGGCTCCCAACGGTGTCGTGGTGTAGTTGGTTATCACGTCAGTCTAACACACTGAAGGTCTCCAGTTCAAGTCTGGGCGACGCCATATTTAAAATTTTAATTTTAATTTTTGTTTTTATAATCTCGATTCATTTTGGACCTCTACGAGAAAGTTTAAGAGATCTAGAGCTTGATATAAGCCCGAGAACCGTGCCCTCGAACACACATTGAGCGTGTAATTGATTGTTTTGGACTTCCATTGAAGAAATACTTGTCGGAATCGACAAGGACTAGGGTGGAATCATTGTGAGCACGTTGCATGCTTGATTCAGCCAAGAAATTTATGAACTAAACTTGGTATCAGAGGTCTAGGTTGATCGGTCCAACGGACTGTTTAAGCTGGACCAAGAGTCGTTGAGTCTTTCGTTACGTGATTTTTCGAGGCTTCAAATCTCAAACCGGGACAAAAATGACAAAAAGAAAGGAAAATAAAAATAAAAGCAAAATTAAATTAAACATTAAAATAGTGCAATTTAAAATCAAACAACGCCGCGACTAAGACAAATTGAAAAGCAATACAAACATGCGCCGTTAAAGGTTTGTTACAGACGGAGAAAGGGTTCGGGATACTATTTCGAACGAAATATAAAAGGCCCAAAGTACACAGACCGGGTCGACACTCATAAGCGACCCTCAAGTGGCAATGCAGCTCTCAAACGCTCCCCCACCTCGAGCGACGGCTAGCGAAGACCTGAAAAAGAAATCTAAAATGAGGCGAGTAAATAAAATGTACTCGGTAAGCAGCCTACTTGTAGGCTATCATCGCATCCAGTTCTCAGTAGGTTTCCACGGGCTTTTCAATAGGCTCTAGGAAGCTTGGGCTTAACTCTATGGTTGTCTGACCTTCTGGGGAGGCTCCCAACGGTGTCGTGGTGTAGTTGGTTATCACGTCAGTCTAACACACTGAAGGTCTCCAGTTCAAGTCTGGGCGACGCCATATTTGAAATTTTTATTTTTATTTTTGTTTTTATAATCTCGATTCATTTTGGACCTCTACGAGAAAGTTTAAGAGCTCTAGAGCTTGATATAAGCCCGAGAATCGTGCCCTCGAACACACATTGAGCGTGTAATTGATTGTTTTGGACTTCCATTGAAGAAATACTTGTCGGAATCGACAAGCACTAGGGTGGAATCATTGTGAGCACGTTGCATGCTTGATTCTGCCAAGAAATTTATGAACTAAACTTGGTATCAGAGGTCTAGGTTGATCGGTCCAACGGACTGTTTAAGCTGGACCAAGAGTCGTTGAGTCTTTCGTTACGTGATTTTTCGAGGCTTCAAATCTCAAACCGTGACGAAAATGACAAAAAGAAAGGAAAATAAAAATAAAAGCAAAATTAAATTAAACATTAAAATAGTGCAATTTAAAATCAAACAACGCCGCGACTAAGACAAATTGAAAAGCAATACAAACATGCGCCGTTAAAGGTTTGTTACAGACGGAGAAAGGGTTCGGGATACTATTTCGAACGAAATATAAAAGGCCCAAAGTACACAGACCGGGTCGACACTCATAAGCGACCCTCAAGTGGCAATGCAGCTCTCAAACGCTCCCCCACCTCGAGCGACGGCTAGCGAAGACCTGAAAAAGAAATCTAAAATGCGGCGAGTAAAAAAAATGTACTCGGTAAGCAGCCTACTTGTAGGCTATCATCGCATCCAGTTCTCAGTAGGTTTCCACGGGCTTTTCAATAGGCTCTAGGAAGCTTGGGCTTAACTCTATGGTTGTCTGACCTTCTGGAGAGGCTCCCAACGGTGTCGTGGTGTAGTTGGTTATCACGTCAGTCTAACACACTGAAGGTCTCCAGTTCAAGTCTGGGCGACGCCATATTTGAAATTTTTATTTTTATTTTTGTTTTTATAATCTCGATTCATTTTGGACCTCTACGAGAAAGTTTAAGAGCTCTAGAGCTTGATATAAGCCCGAGAATCGTGCCCTCGAACACACATTGAGCGTGTAATTGATTGTTTTGGACTTCCATTGAAGAAATACTTGTCGGAATCGACAAGGACTAGGGTGGAATGATTGTGAGCACGTTGCATGCTTGATTCAGCCAAGAAATTTATGAACTAAACTTGGTATCAGAGGTCTAGGTTGATCGGTTCAACGGACTGTTTTCGCTGGACCAAGAGTCGTTGAGTCTTTTGTTACGTGATTTTTCGAGGCTTCAAATCTCAAACCGTGACGAAAATGACAAAAAGAAAGGAAAATAAAAATAAAAGCAAAATTAAATTAAACATTAAAATAGTGCAATTTAAAATCAAACAACGCCGCGACTAAGACAAATTGAAAAGCAATACAAACATGCGCCGTTAAAGGTTTGTTACAGACGGAGAAAGGGTTCGGGATACTATTTCGAACGAAATATAAAAGGCCCAAAGTACACAGACCGGGTCGACACTTATAAGCGACCCTCAAGTGGCAATGCAGCTCTCAAACGCTCCCACACCTCGAGCGACGGCTAGCGAAGACCTGAAAAAGAAATCTAAAATGCGGCGAGTAAATAAAATGTACTCGGTAAGCTGCCTACTTGTAGGCTATCATCGCATCCAGTTCTCAGTAGGTTTCCACGGGCTTTTCAATATGCTCTAGGAAGCTTGGGCTTAACTCTATGGTTGTCTGACCTTCTGGGGAGTCTCCCAACGGTGTCGTGGTGTAGTTGGTTATCACGTTAGTCTAACACACTGAAGGTCTCCAGTTCAAGTCTGGGCGACGCCATATTTGAAATTTTTATTTTTATTTTTGTTTTTATAATCTCGATTCATTTTGGACCTCTACGAGAAAGTTTAGGAGCTCTAGAGCTTGATATAAGCCCGAGAACCGTGCCTCGAACACACATTGAGCGTGTAATTGATTGTTTTGGACTTCCATTGAAGAAATACTTGTCGGAATCGACAAGGACTAGGGTGGAATCATTGTGAGCACGTTGCATGCTTGATTCAGCCAAGAAATTTATGAACTAAACTTGGTATGAGAGGTCTAGGTTGATCGGTCCAACGGACTGTTTAAGCTGGACCAAGAGTCGTTGAGTCTTTCGTTACGTGATTTTTCGAGGCTTCAAATCTCAAACCGTGACGAAAATGACAAAAAGAAAGGAAAATAAAAATAAAAGCAAAATTAAATTAAACATTAAAATAGTGCAATTTAAAATCAAACAACGCCGCGACTAAGACAAATTGAAAAGCAATACAAACATGCGCCGTTAAAGGTTTGTTACAGACGGAGAAAGGGTTCGGGATACTATTTCGAACGAAATATAAAAGGCCCAAAGTACACAGACTGGGTCGACACTCATAAGCGACCCTCAAGTGGCAATGCAGCTCTCAAACGCTCCCCCACCTCGAGCGACGGCTAGCGAAGACCTGAAAAAGAAATCTAAAATGCGGCGAGTAAAAAAAATGTACTCGGTAAGCAGCCTACTTGTAGGCTATCATCGCATCCAGTTCTCAGTAGGTTTCCACGGGCTTTTCAATAGGCTCTAGGAAGCTTGGGCTTAACTCTATGGTTGTCTGACCTTCTGGGGAGGCTCCCAACGGTGTCGTGGTGTAGTTGGTTATCACGTCAGTCTAACACACTGAAGGTCTCCAGTTCAAGTCTGGGCGACGCCATATTTGAAATTTTTATTTTTATTTTTGTTTTTATAATCACGATTCATTTTGGACCTCTACGAGAAAGTTTAAGAGCTCTAGAGCTTGATATAAGCCCGAGAACCGTGCCCTCGAACACACATTGAGCGTGTAATTGATTGTTTTGGACTTCCATTGAAGAAATACTTGTCATAATCGACAAGGACTAGGGTGGAATCATTGTGAGCACGTTGCATGCTTGATTCAGCCAAGAAATTTATGAACTAAACTTGGTATCAGAGGTCTAGGTTGATCGGTCCAACGGACTGTTTTAGCTGGACCAAGAGTCGTTGAGTCTTTCGTTACGTGATTTTTCGAGGCTTCAAATCTCAAACCGTGACGAAAATGACAAAAAGAAAGGAAAATAAAAATAAAAGCAAAATTAAATTAAACATTAAAATAGTGCAATTTAAAATCAAACAACGCCGCGACTAAGACAAATTGAAAAGCAATACAAACATGCGCCGTTAAAGGTTTGTTACAGACGGAGAAAGGGTTCGGGATACTATTTCGAACGAAATATAAAAGGCCCAAAGTACACAGACCGGGTCGACACTCATAAGCGACCCTCAAGTGGCAATGCAGCTCTCAAACGCTCCCCCACCTCGAGCGACAGCTAGCGAAGACCTGAAAAAGAAATCTAAAATGCGGCGAGTAAATAAAATGTACTCGGTAAGCAGCCTACTTGTAGGCTATCATCGCATCCAGTTCTCAGTAGGTTTCCACGGGCTTTTCAATAGGCTCTAGGAAGCTTGGGCTTAACTCTATGGTTGTCTGACCTTCTGGGGAGTCTCCCAACGGTGTCGTGGTGTAGTTGGTTATCACGTCAGTCTAACACACTGAAGGTCTCCAGTTCAAGTCTGGGCGACTCCATATTTGAAATTTTTATTTTTATTTTTGTTTTTATAATCTCGATTCATTTTGGACCTCTACGAGAAAGTTTAAGAGCTCTAGAGCTTGATATAAGCCCGAGAACCGTGCCTCGAACACACATTGAGCGTGTAATTGATTGTTTTGGACTTCCATTGAAGAAATACTTGTCGGAATCGACAAGGACTAGGGTGGAATCATTGTGAGCACGTTGCATGCTTGATTCAGCCAAGAAATTTATGAACTAAACTTGGTATCAGAGGTCTAGGTTGATCGGTCCAACGGACTGTTTTAGCTGGACCAAGAGTCGTTGAGTCTTTCGTTACGTGATTTTTCGAGGCTTCAAATCTCAAACCGTGACGAAAATGACAAAAAGAAAGGAAAATAAAAATAAAAGCAAAATTAAATTAAACATTAAAATAGTGCAATTTAAAATCAAACAACGCCGCGACTAAGACAAATTGAAAAGCAATACAAACATGCGCCGTTAAAGGTTTGTTACAGACGGAGAAAGGGTTCGGGATACTATTTCGAACGAAATATAAAAGGCCCAAAGTACACAGACCGGGTCGACACTCATAAGCGACCCTCAAGTGGCAATGCAGCTCTCAAACGCTCCCCCACCTCGAGCGACGGCTAGCGAAGACCTGAAAAAGAAATCTAAAATGCGGCGAGTAAATAAAATGTACTCGGTAAGCAGCCTACTTGTAGGCTATCATCGCATCCAGTTCTCAGTAGGTTTCCACGGGCTTTTCAATAGGCTCTAGGAAGCTTGGGCTTAACTCTATGGTTGTCTGACCTTCTGGGGAGGCTCCCAACGGTGTCGTGGTGTAGTTGGTTATCACGTCAGTCTAACACACTGAAGGTCTCCAGTTCAAGTCTGGGCGACGCCATATTTGAAATTTTTATTTTTATTTTTGTTTTTATAATCTCGATTCATTTTGGACCTCTACGAGAAAGTTTAAGAGCTCTAGAGCTTGATATAAGCCCGAGAATCGTGCCCTCGAACACACATTGAGCGTGTAATTGATTGTTTTGGACTTCCATTGAAGAAATACTTGTCGGAATCGACAAGGACTAGGGTGGAATGATTGTGAGCACGTTGCATGCTTGATTCAGCCAAGAAATTTATGAACTAAACTTGGTATCAGAGGTCTAGGTTGATCGGTCCAACGGACTGTTTTAGCTGGACCAAGAGTCGTTGAGTCTTTCGTTACGTGATTTTTCGAGGCTTCAAATCTCAAACCGTGACGAAAATGACAAAAAGAAAGGAAAATAAAAATAAAAGCAAAATTAAATTAAACATTAAAATAGTGCAATTTAAAATCAAACAACGCCGCGACTAAGACAAATTGAAAAGCAATACAAACATGCGCCGTTAAAGGTTTGTTACAGACGGAGAAAGGGTTCGGGATACTATTTCGAACGAAATATAAAAGGCCCAAAGTACACAGACTGGGTCGACACTCATAAGCGACCCTCAAGTGGCAATGCAGCTCTCAAACGCTCCCCCACCTCGAGCGACGGCTAGCGAAGACCTGAAAAAGAAATCTAAAATGCGGCGAGTAAATAAAATGTACTCGGTAAGCAGCCTACTTGTAGGCTATCATCGCATCCAGTTCTCAGTAGGTTTCCACGGGCTTTTCAATAGGCTCTAGGAAGCTTGGGCTTAACTCTATGGTTGTCTGACCTTCTGGAGAGGCTCCCAACGGTGTCGTGGTGTAGTTGGTTATCACGTCAGTCTAACACACTGAAGGTCTCCAGTTCAAGTCTGGGCGACGCCATATTTGAAATTTTTATTTTTATTTTTGTTTTTATAATCTCGATTCATTTTGGACCTCTACGAGAAAGTTTAAGAGCTCTAGAGCTTGATATAAGCCCGAGAACCGTGCCCTCGAACACACATTGAGCGTGTAATTGATTGTTTTGGACTTCCATTGAAGAAATACTTGTCGGAATCGACAAGGACTAGGGTGGAATCATTGTGAGCACGTTGCATGCTTGATTCAGCCAAGAAATTTATGAACTAAACTTGGTATCAGAGGTCTAGGTTGATCGGTCCAACGGACTGTTTAAGCTGGACCAAGAGTCGTTGAGTCTTTCGTTACGTGATTTTTCGAGGCTTCAAATCTCAAACCGTGACGAAAATGACAAAAAGAAAGGAAAATAAAAATAAAAGCAAAATTAAATTAAACATTAAAATAGTGCAATTTAAAATCAAAACGCCGCGACTAAGACAAATTGAAAAGCAATACAAACATGCGCCGTTAAAGGTTTGTTACAGACGGAGAAAGGGTTCGAGATATGAAATATAAAAGACCCAAAATACATAGATCGAGTCAATACTCATAAACGACCCTCAAGTGACAATGCATTTCAATATTATTAACAATTTTTTTTGCAATGTAATATTGTTTACTAACTTTAAACCATAATTGATAATCGATAGATTGCACCTCAATATTATTAACTAATATGGAACCATAATTTATGGTCAATAGATTGCAAATAAATTTTCATTCGCTTATGTTTTAGGCACCTCAATATTATTAATAATTTTTATTGTAACATAACAACGTTTACTAACATTCAACCATAATTGATAATCAATAGATTGTACGTTCAAATAATAACTAATATTCAACCATAATTGATAATCAATAGATTACTTGTAAATTATTTTTCTAGTTTTCGAAGCCTAATTTGTTCCATCAAAATAAGGACACTAGGGGTTGATAAGTGCCAACAATGCTGGATTTTTTAAAGTTAGATGTCTTTTTAAAATCCTTGCAAACGTTCGCAAAAGAAGCTAACTTAACGAATTGATTCCAATCAAGAGCTGGTTAAAGATGAATGACTCTTAGATCGAACTTGGAATCTATTCTAGCCATTCTTAGATTCCAAGACGACTCACTCCATAGTTAGCTGGATCAAAACTAATTCAATGAATCGATTTAGACATCAAACCTAAAGCAAGGTTTGAAAAAGAATAATACCAAAAAGGTATCAAGAAAACACACCGATTTTCTTTGTATTCAACAATGATTTTAAGCATGAATATTACATGTCTTTAAATAGACTAAAAAGATAACCAAATATAATGAAGTTCATCTACCAACTACAAATTACAACTATCAATAAAAGCTTGTAAATACAAAAATACAAAACGAAGAAAATAAGACAAACATAAATTGTCTTAATTGGTAATTCAACAACCAAAGGCAAAGTCTTCTAATCACTTTTCAATGTTAGCCACTTCATTATTTTCTTGATTTAATATGCTAATGATATAAAAAAATTTGGGCTCAAAAGTGTTTGTTTCAACTTGTACACTAGCTAGCCTTTGAAGGTAATGTATAGGCCTCTTGTATCTTCTTTGCCTTGCTTCTTGTAATTGGTCTTTCAGGTACATGCAAAGGGCCAGTAATTAAATTGATACAAGCTAAAGTTGTTATTAACCGGCCGTTTTGTTATAAGCTCTAACAATAAAGTTTATATATATCTATATATATATATATATAATCTATAAGAGCAACTTGCTCTCAATACTAATTGTTGTCACGATGACTTTAGAGGGTTGAATAGGATTTTAGTAATAAAATTATTTAAGTATACTTAACTTTTCGTATTATTAAAACTTTTAGAAATAACTAAAGATAATCATTAATATAATAAGTATATAAAAAATAATTCAATTCAAAACAATACACTATCACAAAAAAAAAAAAACTTAGAATATGCCATAAATTGCAATAATAATTTTGAAATTAAATAGAAAAGTAGTTTTGGAGTGGTTTGTCAAATGCTATTTACTCTACTCTCTCAACCACCTCTTGTAAATTTGAATATAAAACTTTACTGACTCTTTCCTCCCTCAGAATTGAACAGCTACCTAGCTCTTTTAGGAGGTCAGGAGCAAACTCAATCCTTTTTACCTAGCTCTTTTAGGAGGTCAAGAGCAAACTCAATCCTTTTTACGACCAAAATCTAACAATTACCATAATTGAAATTTTATATAAAAAAAAGAGTAGTTGCTCAAGTTGAGCACTTACAACTATTTCCTCACAATACAATAAAACTATCTCCTCACAATACAATAAAATATCTCTGAAGAATTAGATGCTCAAGTTGAGCACTCACAGCTATTTTTTCACAATACAATAAAAATATCTTAAGTTTCACAATTATTTCCTCAAAATACAATAAAAATATCTATGAAGAGAAATAAAATTGGAAAGTTGGAGAAAAAAAAAATTGAGTCATCAGAAAACTCAAAAATTCCAACGACTCCGGAATTTTCAGGCAATTCACGGAGTAAGCGTTCCACGCTTCCTTGACACTCTTGGAGAAAAAAAAATTGAGTCACCAGAAAACTCCAAAATTTCAGCGCCTCACCGAAATTCTCAGGCAACGCACAGAGTAAGCGGTTCCACGCTTCCTCGACACTCACGTTACACCCAAGTCATCGCAACTTTTCTGCTGCTTCTCTTAGAGACCACCGGCAAGGAAAAGAGAAGGAACGAGAGAGAGAACGAGAAATGTCTAGCTCTGTGAGAGAAAGAGAAACATTGTTTGGCAAACCACAAAAGAAATAACTCTGATATAGACGGGATATGATAGGTTTCTTAAAATACTCAAAGTCATGTGAACTCTCATTTTTATAGGTAAACGCAAGACTCCCTGTACGGCTAACGATGGCATCGCAACCTAGAAAACCGTGGTACATACATAAGGTAGTTTGCAATTTGAATTTAGTAGACGGTAGGTTAGTATAGGCCAGTTTGCATTTCCATATAGTAGCATATAAGTTAGTATATGACATCTTAACTTTATGTTATTTTCAATTTTTATTATTTTATTTATACATAACTCGTCGTTACCTCTCACATTTGGTTATTTTTTATTTCAGCTCTAACTTTTTCGTTTGAGCTATGATTTGAGTGATTCAAGAAACGTTAGAAATTGATAATAAATTAAATGTATAATTAATTAATTTGAAAAAAAAAAATAAATAAACATTTATTATTCTCATTTGTGTGGAACAAAATCATATTCTGAACTACACAGGAATATGAATTCGAAACTCTCCTCCAAAACGCAATCGGCATCCTGCACTTTGGCTTGGCTGAGAGAATATGAAGGGGGAAGATAGCGACCTTCCTCCTCGATATTTTTCTGGTTCTCTGTTCTTTTTCTGAATCCTTCCGTGTTCTTGCAAATTCATGTTCATCCAGTTTCTCTAAAGGTAACAACACTTTACGTTCGTCTTTGATTTTCATTTTGATTTTGATTTTTTTGTTTCATGTTTCGTTTGATTTTGATTAGGATTCTCTTGAATTTCGATTCTCCCGTCGATTTGTAAGAATGATTACATTTCTCCGCTGTATTGTTGAGGGCGATGGATGTTGTTGTTGTTGTTGTTGTTGTTGTTGTCGTCAATAATTTTGCGACTTTTTTTTTTTTTAATTGAATCTTTGATCTTGAAGCAAGTGCATTTTCTGGGAAGCAATTTGTTTTCTTCTTTTTCTATCTTCTGCGATATGGCGTTTATCGGATGGTTACATCTCTGTTACAATGTATGCCAACATTCTTCGGTGTTGATTATTTTGTGAGACTTGGTACGCATACTGGACTTCCGCTGTATTTTTTCTATTTTTGCGAGTTCTTGCTTTTCTTTTGTTGTTTTTTGGTGGATAGTCTACTTATTTGCTGAAGGTTTGAATGTCGAAAATTGTTGAATTGGCACAGCCGTATGATCGATGACTCTCTCGTGTATGCATGCTTAGAACTGGTTGTTGATTGTTGTTGAAATCTTTGGATGAAAAATGTCCTTATTTATATAAAATTTTCCATCAAAGTGATAATTTGATACCATTGATTTTTTCAATTTTACTAAAGAGGTTCCACAGATTTCTAAAGATTGTTTTCAAAGATATTTTTGTAGAAAGCTCTGCATCATTCAAGTAACTCCTTTGTTGGATCTCTCATTTGAAACTTGTTTGTTTGGGTTTGAGAAGTGCAATTTCTTGGATTGAATATAGGGAGAAGGAAACTTAGTGAAAATTGTAGATTTTCTTTCATAGATGAAGAACATCCATTTTGCAGATGTCCTGTCTGTAGCCTATTGAAACAATTCTTCTGCCAGGATGTGGAAGCTAGCATCGAACGCCTTCGCTGGCATTCGATCTAAGAATAACTCTGCTGTATCTAAGCAAGCTTTCTGGGAGTGCTCGGACGACGAGGTGTGCTCGGAAGACAGTAGAGATGAAGAATTGGAATGCCCAATATGCTGGGAATCTTTCAACATTGTGGAGAATGTGCCGTATGTCTTATGGTGTGGCCATACATTATGCAGAAATTGTGTATTAGGCCTTCAAGGGTATGTGCTGAAACTAGCAACTCGCCAAATCCGAATCCCGATCTTCATATCGTGCCCGTGGTGTCATCAGCTTTCCTTACGGGTCGTATACAAGGGGAACCTGAAGTTTCCCAGCAAGAACTTTTTTCTTCTTTGGATGGTTGAGAGCCTTAATGGCAATGAGGGAAAACTTGATCACCCCTTCAATGGGGATAATCAACCAGTTTTTTCTCTGCCTCCATCCGACGCCGATGCTTCTCAGAGGCATTCGTTTTCAGACGGTCGTGTTAGTCGCCACGGAATAGAGAGGCGACGACGGTTGTTTTCCTATGAACATTTAGATTGCGTCATCCATTTAATCTTCAAGTTTCTACTGGCTGTCATATTTGTTCTGATAGTAGTTTTTGTAATCCCTGGAAGTGCACTCATCTTGCTGCTTTACTTGCTAATAACTTTCCTTTTTGCATTGCCATCTTTGCTGATATTTTACATTTCACTCCATGCTTTGGAAAAGCTTATGAATGATATATCTTCATGAAATGTCTTAAACTATATGATTTGGTGAATTTTCAAACAATCCCACTATTGTTATTTTTCCAACATTTCTGACTTTCAAGGAAGCAATCTGGAGTTCCTCATTCGAATAGAAAGCTCTGGACCAACTCAATTGCATTTATATGAATTTTAGATAATGACCAATAAATGAATGATACTTATCTATTTCTCTATTTCTTTCTCTCTCTCCAATTTCATCCCTAACTCTATTTATAATACTATCTTTTCGCTGGCTTCATAAAAATTTTCTAGTTAAGCATGCTTTGTTTGGAGCAATCCAACGTTGGATGACATCTTAAGAATTTTTCTTCGAATGTAAGTAAGAAGAAAACATGGTGGAAGAACTCATATTGATACGTGAAAGAGTAAATAGGTGACTATGTCGTAGGGGATGTATGGGGACTGTCGGAGCCATCATATGTGACAAATTCGAATTTAAATTCTAATCATTTTAAATCCTAATCCGTCTTCCAATGATTGATTCTCCTGTATAAAGTGTCCTCTCGAACCAAGAGATTGAGAGAATCTTTATCAAATAAATATAAATTTTCTCATTCTCCAAATTTTAAATATATATTTTTAATTAATATGCTATTTTAATATTTAATGTATCAAATTTAATAAATATAATTTTTCACTCTGATGTTTAATATATTTAAATTTTAATTTAACCTTTTAAATTAAATATATTTTTCATTTATATTTAATGTATTTAATGTATTAAATTTTAATCCAAACATTTAAAAAAAATCGAATAAATTCAACATTTTAGTATTAATATGAGCTAACAAGGAGATCTTATAAAATATAGTTGGATTACACACTCACCCGTATTTTTTTCATATTTATTCTAAGTTTGCTTAACCTTTTTGATTTATTTAATTCTAAATAAAATTAAAACCAATTCCAACGCTTCCATTGTGGGGTGAAGCGTTCATTTCCAACATTATATTATCTTGGTCTATTCTTCTTTAGTTTGGAGATAATATTCTCGGACATTCTTTCATATTCTTTCTTATCGTGTAGGATAGGTTGTATGTGCATGATTGTATTAATCGGTAGTATTCTAACATCCTTACGATCATGCATATATATTTGGGGAATGTGGTCTTACAGAGTAGTTATTGTAATAATGGGATCTTGAGGTCATTTAATTTTTGAGCTTCTCTTAGTTAAAATATTTGGGGAATGTGTTCTTACGGAGTAGTTATTGTAATGACCCTAGATTTCTACTAACCTAAAGTCTCTACTGTTATCATGACATTATCATAACGTATGCTCTAATGCGGAATTATACATTTAAAACTTCATCATAAAATATTGTCATGGATTTACGTGTTCAAAAACATCTTTAAAACAACATTATAAAACATTAAATGAAATAAATAAACAATAAAATTTAGAACACTTTATCCTAACCTAAAGTCTAAGAAATAAAATATCATTATTCTATGCATATGTCATGGTCTTGAATGCGATGTCGTTGTCAACCGTACAGGGATATCTTGTTTTTACTTGAAATAGAAGTAGCACAAAACTTGAGTATTCTAAGAAATACTCAGTGACTCATTATTTGGGTTAGGGAATGCAAACACATGCAACTCATGATTAGGGACTTATCGTTCAAACCATCATAAGGTAGTAAGTGAGCCCACTCTTGAGATCAGAGAATGTAAACACATGCAAGTCATGATTAGGGATCTATAGTTAAAATCATTATAGGGGTAGCCTCTAGTCCGGACAAAATTGGATATGCAATACTTCCCTACACACGACCCACACGTACGAATGTGGATCCTCAGGTGGATTGCACCGCCCCTAGACCCATCATAGTCGAGCTATCTATCTGTAGCAATGTCTGGAGGTCAACAAACCCCTGAGTATTATGAGAGGCATGATCATCATCATTATCATAAAGTACGCGTCCCTACTCATCATCATAAATGGGGAATTAATCCGATGTATATGAGGTCGTAATAGTTTTCGTCTTTAAATCATCATTATGACACAACTCTATGCCCGTCCACATATTACTCTAAGCAACATGCATGCATTGACCTTCATGCGATCATCATCATTAGCATTAACTAGGGTTGTGTCCTAGAAAAATCGTCGTCATAATCTATCATGACATTTAATACATCTTACATCGTCATGTTATCATGCATTATCATGTCATCATCTCATATACATCATATACATTATCACATCAGCATATAACGTCGTCACATGATCATATAACATCATCATATTATCACACAACATCATTACATCATCACATAATTTCGTCAACTCATCATATACATCATCATGTCATCCTACAACATTATTACATCATCATATAACATAAAATATAAATGACACGTGCAAGGGCCACTAGGCACATGTCGTTATACATAAGACAAGTCTTCCGACAGAACCGATAGTAAAGCCACTTACTTGGTTGACCTTAACCAAAGTTCTATTCCAGCTCAAAATGTCTTTGCTTTTGTCTTTCGAATTCGTCCTCATTATGGCGATGCTTCACCTTTTTTGAATATAAACTTAATTGCCTCATTAAAAATCAACTTTTATATTTTCATTGTTTCTAAATTGCGTTCTATTGTAAAACATAAATAAACAAAAAAAAAATCGTGTTGTTTAGATCCAATCATCCAAATATTATTTATTATACTATTATATACTCGAGTATCAACAATTTAATATTTTTTTTTCTTCATATCTTCGATTTTATTTCTCCTTCAATCTTACTTCTCTGTGTTTCTCACCTCTATATTTTCGTTTATAATTCTGTTCATAGTATTTTGGTAAATTTTAATAATTCTTATTTTCTTTTCTTAAAAATGGCTACGGATCATGATGTGATTTCCTAGGTCGTTTGCTTTGATGTGTTCGTTTATTGCTATCCATGGTTTGGGTATTCCAAACAGGAATTTGTTTCCATCAGTTGTGTTTTTTTACAACGCCCCTAATTTTCATACCCTAAGCAGCGACGTCACTGCATGCATGCTTTAAACCCATGCGAAAATCTCATAATAAATAAACACCTATCAACTGCTAATTAAATTCAATACTATTGCTTATCATGATTTACCCTGACTTTCATAGCTTTTCCAGTGGTCACCGTCATCGGTGCATGAGAGATTTACATTTACTTGAAAAATATAAAGGTAGCACGTACACGTCGCTAGACCTGGCATAGTTGGACTAAACGCATTACACATCGTCGGACGCCACGGAAAAGAAAAGACTCCCATGATATCATGACGAAGATGAATATCGGAGGCACGCGTCTATACTAACATAAGATAACAAAAAGGTATCTTGTCGCACCATTCAAGTTCAAAACGTTCTCATAAATTACAGCCTTACTTTCTAGTAGGGTCAACCCAAGTGAAGTTGGTTGGACCTAGAAACTCTACCATGGTTTACAATTATCAAAATAATTTATTTATTGATTTTCAACTTGGCCGTTTGGTGGAGGGAAGAACAGAGCGACAATGGGTTCCTCATCCCTTCCCTTTCTTCCCCAACCATTTGCTCGAATTCCATCCGCAACCTTCCCGCCCTCTGAAATTTCTTCTAATCTTCACAACAATGTCAGATTCACTTCCATGGAGAAACCTGTAATTCCTCTCGCTTCTCCGTCTTCGTCGTCTTCTTCAACGTGCTCGCCAGTTCTTCAGAAATCCATCGCGTTCGTCGCCTCGATTTCCCTTCTCATGTGGCCGACTCCAGGTTTAATTTCATTACTGTGTTCTTCACGAGTTGATTTATCGAGCAGTTTTCATTTTTGGAAAAATAGTTGTTTACCTCGTCTTATCCACAAATCCGTACGGAAATGAATTTTTGCGTTTTGGTAATTCTTGATATTCGGTAATTTTTTCGATTGAAGAATCGATTCGTGCTGTTTAGCATCCGAAGCTGATTAATTAGCCGATTATATGCAGCGAATGCTGGATTTCTATCAGGATTCTCGGGAATTGAATCGGTTCCTGGTCCGCAATTGCCTCAAATCGACTTTCTCAATCGCTTTAATGGTTCGATTACATTCAAATTCATCTGAAGAGGACAGAAACGCTTCAATCGTTCAATAAACCTAACTTTTGAACCTGGTGTGCAGAAGAGAACCAGAAGAAATACGCGGAAGCTGATGCCAGATTCAAATCATCTCCCGTGCTGAAGGAACTTCTGGAGCGATCGAAGATGAACAAGGAAAAGTAAAACAAGATTTCGCTTGTTTTTTTTTTCAGGTTTGATCACAAATTTGGTTAATGAACTAATGCATTGAACTGATGGAAATTACTGTTGCTCTATTGTTGTGCAAAACATCAGGAACCGTCAGAAAATTGCTGACAAATATTGCATCCGTGGTGCGGAATGGGGAGTTGGAGATTGTTCGGCAGAAGGCATGTCGCCGGAGGAGAGAGACAATTTCGTCGCAATGTTGAAGCAAAAGGCAGGAGTGGATTAGCATAAACTATTTTGGGATTTAGAGCAAGCCATTTAATCTTACTGTTTCATATTCTTTATCAAAAGGAAGGATTAGAGTGAAGCAAGAGTAAGCTTATAAATTCTGTCACTTCAATATTTGAGTAAGCTCCAATCTAATGCTTTTCTATAAACTATTGTATTACATCAGTTGGGTTATAAATTACTATTAAGTATTGAAATGTGTACAAGAAGAGGAACAGAGGTACGACGAGTAGAGATGTCTTCAGGAAACTGCTTATAAATAATGACTCTAATAAAAATGAATAATTTGGCTGATTCACACTAGAATAAATGGCTAAATTTTGAAAGTCGATGATAAGTTTATTTCTCAATAACTTGGAGAGCTGTCAAGTGTCTTGATAAACATGTTTGGAACTTGATCATTAGTATGTATTTTCTGCAATTCAACGTCTGACATTTCTTTTTAACAAAATGATAATGAATTTCAATATGTTTCGAACGAGCATGAAACACCAGATTTACCGCAAGTTTTGTTCCACTTTCATTGTCACAATTAATTTGAATTGAATTGAAGAGAACATCATTTCTTTCTTGCATAAGTCTTTTAGCCACAAACATTATTGACTAGCCATTGTAGCACCTACATATTCAACTTTACAATTGGACAAATAAACACTGCTTTGCTTTCTATTACTGCTGCACCTAAAACACAGATCCTTTTGTAAAACAAAAACTTGTATGAGAGCATCTATGGTTCAAGTCACTAGCCCGATCAGCATCATCTATGGTTCAAGTCATTAGCCCAATTAGCATCCACAAAACCACTCCAGAAAAAATGACTTTGATTTCTCATGTATTAATCGAGTACGCTTGATGTAACAAAGAATTCGTTTTGTTGCAATTAAATGAGTCTCGTTGATCAGAAACAATTCTGAAAGAGCAATGTCTGGTCTGGCCTAATTGTTAAATAAAATAAACTACCAAGACAAGAGAATGTAGCATCATTTCTCTTCATTTCTAAATAATTTGAGATTTGGTTTCATAGGAGTAATTTTATCTCTTGAATTCTCGGTGCATAAACGACTGCAATAAACTTGCTGCATATTCATTTTGAGAGAGAAAATAACCATCACAGTTTTAATTTCCAAACCCAGAAAACAATCAGCTTCTCCTCATCTTTTCATTTCAAAACAAATAGACAAGGCATCTTGTAGACTACTGATTTCAACAATATCATCACCAGTAATAATCATGTCATCAACATAAAGTAAGAGCAGGTGCATATAGTTGTTGTTTTGTTAACAAATAAGCTCGAATCAGCACATGAAACTTAAAACTATAAAAATTAAGATATTGAACAATCTTACCAAACCAAGCACGAGGAATTTGCTTGAGTCCGTACAATGCTTTCTTAAGTCTGCACACATAATCAGGATGTTCTTAAAGGTAACTCTTGCAGCTGCTCCATAAAAATATAAGGATCCAACTCTCTATATAAGAAAGCATTTTTCACATCAAGCTGTCATAATTTCCAGCAATTACTAGCCGCTAAAAAGATGATTGTCTGTAATATTACCATTCTTTCGACCGGACTAGAAGTCTCATCATAGTCTCGACCATATTGCTGAGAGAACCCACTAGAAGTCTTATCATAGTCTATCAGTTCTACCACCAACTTTCTTCTTCAACTTGTAAACCCACCTACAAGTAAATCGGCATCACGAGACTTTGGTACAAGCTCCCACGTGTCATTTCTTTCAAGTGCTGAAATTTCTTCCATCATTGCATTTTCCCATTTTGAAGTCCTTTTAGCTTCGTCGTACAACTTCGACTCATTTTCACTTGTATCTCCCATATAAAAACGAGACAAAACAGAAAATGGATTAATGTCAACTATAAAATCAGGATCTGGTAACTTTTTCTGTCTTTGAGGATTTTTTCTTGCGGCAACTTCAATATTTGTAGTTACTTCAGTATTCTCCTCGGCTTGAATGGTTGGCGCAATTGAAAAATCTTTTCTCCCTAATTTAGAATCACTGGGAAATAGTGCAACAGTAGTTATACTTTTGCTACCATCTGCATCGTGTTTGTAACTTGAAAATTCATCAAACACCACATCACGAGATACAATAACCTTCTTTGTTTCCAAATCCATACACCTCCAACCCTTTCTATGAGTATCATAACCAACAAAAATGCATTTTTTGGCCTTTGGGTCAAGTTTAGTTCAATTATATTTGAGTACGTGAACATAACAAATAGACCCAAAATTACGAAAATAACTCACATTGGGTTTACGATGATAAATCAGCTCGAATGGTGATGATTTTGTCCCTGGTCATGGAGGCTTAAAACATGGCAAACTGATTGAGAAGCTGATGCCCATAACTCTCTTGAAAGACTCCTCGCATTTAGCCAAGACTAGCAAACTGATGTAAGATAGCTAACTTGCGCTCAACCACCCCATTTTGTTGCGGGGTTTCTAGACAAGTCAGTTGACACAGAATCACATGCTCCTTATAATATTCCATAAAATCATTTGAAAGAAATTCTTCTCTATTATCGGTGCGAAAGCACTTGATTTTCAATTCAAATTCTTTTTTTTACCACATGCTTGAACTGAATAAACTTTGAAAAAGTTTCACTTTTATGTTCTAAGAAGTATTCTCAACTGAAATGAGAGAAATCATCTGCAAACACCATCACGTAACGAAGGCCAGTATAGCTTTGTGTTTGTGTTGGTCCCAAAGGATCAGAATGAATCAATTCCAATACTATTGAAGCTCTACTCTTTGAACTTGCCATATTGACAGCCTTGACAAATCTCATCATGCTGAATATCTTTAAAAATAGGGACACCATCAAGAAGTTGTTTTGTGGATATTTTATGTCACAACTGAAAACCTAGTGACCCAAACGAGCATGTCAAAGCGTTGAGCTTGCATTATTGACCAGCTTTCTTGATATATTCATCACTAGCTGATAAAACATACAAAGATTCTTTTCTTCCTGAATCTGTTATTTGTGATACAAACAAGATTTTTCTTCAAATCAGGAACATGATAAACGTTCTTGAGTAGAACACTCTCATCATTCAAATCTTCTTCTTTTGTCACAGGATGCATTGAATTATCGGCTGTCACAATGACATTTTTTTGACAATGTGGACGAACATCTGATAGAAGAGTTTCGTTTCCAGTTGCATGATGAGAACAACCAGAATCGACAATCCATTCTTCATTGTAGTCTATAAAGGCACGAGCATCTGCAGAGACATCATCTTGATGTGTAACTGAAGTCACGTTTGTTGGCCGGTCAAGAACCTCAATAGTTAAACAGTGTTCCCAAAATGGATCTGAAGAATTTTTACTTTCATGTACAACATTTGCTTCTGATTCCTGCATTTTGACTCGACAATTTGGCTTAATATGGTCTGGCTTTCTGCAATGATCACACACCACTTTCACCCGATAATCTCGTTTAAGATGGCTAGATTTTCCATACTTGTAACAAGCTTTAAATGGGTTCTTTGACGATTTCTCACTTTTGAATTGATTCTCATTGCTTGATGAAGGTTTTGAATGAAAATTCTGTCTCCTTTGATCTTTGACATACAACACATCTTCTGACGTTAGAGAAAGCTTTTTGCTGCTAGTCATTTGCTCAATCAAAGCTTCCTGACTAGAAAGTAAATTCTCCAATTCAATAATTGTAGGCTGATTTGCCCACCTTGTATTGAGGAAACAAAGGGCATAAAGTCTTTTCGTAATCCACGAATAAGATAACGTTGTAATCAAACAGCACTCACGGGCTACTCAACATTTAATTCTGAAATTTTAGAACACAGATTTTTCATTCTCTAGAAATTGCAATCCTGTATTTTTCTTAGTGAACAACTTTTGAAGTGTTTCTCACACTTGCTTTGGTGACTTTAAATCACGAACATGATCAATATATTTCTTGCTAATCAAAGTTCGCAAGGTAAATAAAGCTTTTTCCCATTTGATCTTCCATTTTCGGCGTAATTCATCATTCTGTGGAGTATTTGTTGGAATTTCTGTATCACTCCAATTAAATCCCACAAATCTTGTCCATGTCGATAAACTTTCATACATAACTTCTAATAATTATAATTATTACCAACAACATAGCTATACACGTAGAAGCACTTCCACCATTCATCTCGTTGAATAATAATATCATGCCATTGGTTACCAACCTAGCTCTGATACCAACTGACACAGTATCTAACACTCAAAATGTGAATAAATCTGAAATTATTATTACTCAAATGAGACAATACAGAGAAAACTGAAATATGAAATGTTGTAATGTAGCTGTATTTTACTAACACTAAAACTTCTATTTAAACTAAAATAACTCATATGAAGACACTGATTTGCATAGAACTACCTCACGCGCAACTAATTTATTGAATTATGACATTGTATACTACGAAAGGTACAGTATCACTTATCGTGGCGGTGTTGAATGGTTGTCGTTGCTTCCGTGACGTGGGTAGAGACTCTAATAACTCGCTGGCGTCGTACTCGTTTGAAAATACCACTGGTTCGTCCTTCTCCACCTCCTCTTCTCGATATAGTATTTTCTTTCCCTAATCTTTTCGGTTTGCAAGTGAAGTGAGGGGGAGAAAGTGTGTAGGAGCCTCCCAACCCTCTATTTTTTCTTGGGTTAATAATTTTTTTAAAATTTTTTTATTTATCCACCGTGCATAGTTATTAGATACAATATAAAATATATTAAAAGTTCACAAACAAACACAAATTATAAAAGTTCACAAATAAACACAAATTAATAAACATTCAAACAAATAAATTCTTGAGCAAGAACCAAAAAGAATTATAATATCCTAACATAGTTCAACATTGCCATACAACTTAAGGCAACTAACTATCCGCACTTCTGAACCATTGGTTACTCTAGAAGTAAGAAAAAATACAAAGATAAATCCTAAAATTAAAAAATAAGAACTAATATTTTACCTTAACCAGACTAATTATGCATGACATTGATAAAATGGGAGGGCTCTTAATAATCTCAAAAATAAAAAAAATATAAATTGGGATATAACACTGTACCATAAGTTGTAACAAACAGATAATAAAAAAATTAGAACTTGGATTTCATGTCTCAGGTTTAAAACAAAATCTTCGAACAATTAGAAAAATCTAATGAAACTAATTTGGTACGGATCCAATTTTGTACCAACTGGTTTAGATTTCAAATAACTCATAAAATAATAAAATTTTTTTCCACCACTTAAAAATATTATGGGTAACTTTGGATAGAATTGGATATTTAAAATTATTTATTTTTTAATATTATGTTTATTAATTTACTCATATTATAAATAATGTCTTTAAAATGGTACAAAATATACTGACAGTCATTTTATAATAATTAATGTATTTAAAAATAGTATAAAATATATAAATGGTTATTTGTTAGTTTATTTATATTATTGATATTGAGTTAAAAATAATTGTTAGTTTATTTATACTATTGATATTGCGTTAAAAATAATATGATATTAATGTATTTTTTATTTAAATGATATTAATGTATTTTTTATTTAATAATGTATTTAAAAATAATATGAAATATAGATGTTTTTTTTTTTTTTTGTCGGTTTTAATTGTGTGGTTATAGGGTTCAAAATATATACCTTACCTCCCACCCCTAGTCCCGATTTTCTAAAAATAGAACTTCTGAGGGGCATTATTTGTAATATGAAAAGTTGAGTGTGCCGTTTCGAATTTGGAGAAAACAATTGGACTGAAATGCAAAGAACGACCTCCCATCGAAAAAGACAAAAAGAAACAAATAACCAAAAAAAAAACATTTTTTCTCTCTTCATCAACTCATCAAAATTAGCTGGACTTTTTCTGTTTTTTTTTAATCCGAAGAACCAAGGCCCGGGGGGAAAAAGGGAACACTTTCTGGAATCCCGAAAGCAATTTGCAGGTTCTTCATCCATCTTCTCCCATCATCAATTTTTGTGATTCTTTCCATTATTTTCAATTTTCATTTCCTTAATAGCTTCCTGTTTCTATGTAAAATGTCTGGTTAGGGTTGCAAAATCAAATTCAGTACGTTTTTGGGTTGCTATGGAATGATTTCAAATTGAAACTGGTTTTGTTAATACTTTATGAGATCTTCTCTGAATTGATTTCACTCTTTGTTATTTATGGAACTTCGTTTGCTTTTTTCTTTTTTTTTTTCTTCTGTGTGTGAAAAATTTACAGGGGATGTTTCAGGGATTTCTCTGATGAATGTGGGTATTTGCATTGGCCATCGATTTTTGAGCTTTGCAAGGGCTTGGTGGCGTTGTTAAAATGTACAGAACAGTGGCTACATCTGCGGCCACAACTACAACAACAGATATCGTGGATTATGTTGTAAATTTGGATCAAATTCCACGATGGAGTGATGCAGAACATAGGTCTTCATTGGAGTTTGTCAACGAAGATCCTTCCTTCTCTAATTCCTACTTTCCTGATCCTCTCACGTCTCCATCTGATGACGCCGAGGGCGGGACTAATGGAGTGGTTTCCAGATTTCCCGTCGATCATGAAATTAATTCCAAAATATATCTCTGGAGGGGAAATCCATGGAATCTCGAGGTAGATGCCGTTGTCAATTCCACGAACGAGGTGAGTGTTAATCTTCTTCCTCTCCTCCCGAGAACTTAATAATAGTTCCAAAGGATAATCTCTGCCCAGAGTTTGGACATTACATAGAAGAAGAAAAAAACAAAGAAATGAGGAGAAAAACCAATTGAAAGTAAGAATTTCAATTCTTTGGTTTTAGGCTACATCAATGCGTAGTAATTATCCCACATAGCAATGTGATTTTATGTCGTTCAGCTTGATTTCATTTGAAAATTAGCTGAAATTGAAATTTCGTGGATTAATAGTTTTCGGCATGTCTAATCGACTCGGAAACCAGTGTCTAGTATACATGCTACAAAGTGTTGCTAACTCCCTTCTAGAGATCACATTGCCTTTGAGCAATTACGTCCATTGGCAAGATGTAACTAGTTGGTGGTTCCCTTACCTTAAAGAAGTTCTTGACTGAATATTCATGATGTGATTACCATGGAGCCAAAAGCTAAATGCCTGAGTTTAAGCAATGTTTTAAGTTAGCAGTAGATTGGAAGTTCGGTCTAAGGAAGTTGAAAAGACATGGGTTTTTTTTTTTGTAAAGGAGATAGGAGATGAGAGCTTGATATCCTCTATTAATGTTGACTTTTGATGTTGCAAGGGATGCTAACTTCCAAAAACTATAATACTATACAATCATCTAAGAAAATCATCTTCTCTAACGTTGCTTGCACCAACCAAGAAAATTGACTTAATGAATAGTTGCAGGAAAGATAGAATAAAAAAACATGTAGTAAATGAGAAATGGAGTTACGAGATAAAAGAGAAGTAGAATATATTCGAGTGTTTGAGTTACTTTGTGCACACGTGGACGATTCTTATGGGACAATTGCTTGACCCTACTACATTTTGTTGCCAAAATGTACTTGTAGATGTTAAATCTTCGTAGGTGATCACCATTACTTGAACACATTCCGTTTAGGTCCTTCAATATTTATCGAACTCTTATGACGACTAGGCCAAACCATGGTGGTTAAGTAGGATAAGTACCTAGTTGTTTACCTTTTTTATGAGCAAGGGAAGATCATTACTTATTCCTGGATCTAATGATGAAGGATCTTTTGGTACAAGACATATAATTGGGAATTGTTGTCTCTAAGTGTAATTGAATATTTGGTGGACGAATAGGAATTGATATTGAGGAAGATGAAAAGGAGGTCTTAGAGGTTTTATTTTGTATTTTTTTGATAAATAAACCTTTCCTTGAGGAAAAAATTAAAGAATACATGGGCATAAAAAAACAAGTCCCAAAGAACAGAGGAAACCATCAAAGAAAAGGCCTCCAATTTTGTAAAGTAAGACCTAACATACAATTACCAAAAAAAAAAAAAAAAAAAAAAAAAAAAAAAAAAAAAAAAAAAAAAAAAAAAAAAAAAAAAAAA
>NW_019268528.1:3630594-3693143 GCF_002738365.1 Cucurbita moschata
AAAAAAAAAAAAAAAAAAAAAAAAAAAAAAAAAAAAAAAAAAACCTTCGTTACTGAAGCTATAGTGCAGCCACCCCAGCAAACCACAAGAAACAACCCTTATCCTTGAAAGGCAGATGGAGGAGGAACTCCTCGATCATCCCTACACATCTCTAAGACCGAAAGGGACTCCACACAAAACACACATACTCACAACTCCAAAGGATATGATCTAGGTCTTCCTTCACCTTTTGTCAAAGGATACAACAAAATGGGCCAACCAATGAAGCCCCCTTTCTTGAGAGTTGATCTAGAGTGTTAACCCAACCGTGCAAAACATGCCGGACAAAGAACTTAATCTTCCTTTGAGATCTTAATCTTCCAAAGAGCCAAAAATATGGAGTCCCTAATTGAAGAAGGTTCCAACTAACAACGAAAAAAGGAACTAGAAGAGAAGGCACTAGAAGGGTTATGCCTCCAAATACGAACATCCTCTCTCCTAGTCCTAAAATCAAATTCTCCTATCAAGGGTTTGTGATATCTAACAGTCCTTATTTGGCAAAGAATGACAAAAACTGAACGAAAAAGAAAAAGAGCTCCTGTACCAAACTAAGATGTCAACCACGAATTTTTTTTCCAAAGAGTCAAATGATAAAGATGAGGAAACAAAATGCAGAGGGTTCCCCCACCCATTTATCCTCCTAGAAGTACGTTTCGTTACCTTCCCCAACAACTCAACAGACCAGATTGGAGAAGGGAGCTGAAGGGAAATATCCTTCCACAAGTTTCTGAAAGTGTCTTTAAACTCACCCAACAACCACTCAAAGGGGTGGAACCCATAATTCCTCGCTATAATCCTCCACCACTGGGAATTTGGCTCAAGGGGGAAACACCGATATCAAAAGGGCTTTGTTTTGAATCCTTAAATTCCCAAGCACTCTATCTCCTAGGTTTACCAGCTTCCCAATGACCTCTCAGCTTACAAGGTGGGCCCTTTACCCTCATCAACTCCTTCCCACCAGTAAGCTCCTTATAAACTTTTTAATATTCTTACAAACCGAATAGGGGGCTTTGAAGAGAGAAAAAAACAGATAGAAATTTCACTCAAATTTGATCTAAGAAGGGTGGGCCTACCACCTTTAGAGAAATAACTTCTTTTCCAAGAAGCCGACCTCTTTCTAGTTTTATCCATGATAGGGTTCAAAAAAGAGGAAAGAAGAGGGAAAAGAACCAATGCTGCACCCCACAAAACTAGCCCACCTATCCAATTTTTCAAAGTTACAATCCAGCCCTAGCATCAAACACTTGTCCATAATTTTGAGCGTCGAAATATCTTTAAAGAAAGCAAGGATATGGTTCAAAAGTAAGAATGGCTCCTTCCCTAAAAAGAAGAAAATGCAAAATGAAGATGGGACAGGGGAAATCCCTTACCACAAGCATGAAGAGAAAAGGGGACAAGGGTCGCCTTATCTAAAACCTTGGAAGGCTCGAACTTTCCCCACAGGACTCCCATTAATAAGAAAGGAGTAACTAACCGGCCTCACACAACTCCAAATCCACATTCTCCATTTATACCCAAACCCTTTCTTGTCAAGAATCTTGAGAAAATTTCATTCAACATGATCTTAGACCTTTTCAAAGTTGATCTTTAAGATCATACATTTTTTCGCAACTTATAATTCTCGATAGCTTCATTGGAACTAAGGACCTGATCTAGAATTTGTCTTCCTTAAAGTGCCTTGAGAATCAGATATTGAAGGAAACTTCCTTAAGCCTATTGTCCAAAACTTTGGCAATAGGAACAAAGCATAATATGAAATCTCACCATTCCACATTTTAGCTGCTGAAGGAGGCTTAACTTTTATACAAAGAGTATAGGAACTTCAAATATTCAAGTAACTACCCCCACAAACTCATCATGATTATTCAAAACAATAACCTGACTCTCGATTGAATCCTTTGTCTGCAAGGCCAAAGTAGCATCACCTTAGAACCAAGTTGTGTAACTAATTGATGGATAGGTCATGTCACGTGTGACCATTTAGATAGTGATGAATGTAATCTGGATGCACAAAATTAGAGTACAATGGCAAGCCACTCAATAAAATAAATGTGGATAGAATTACAAACCAAAATCCATAACCTTTTTGAAATGGTTCCACATATTGATCAAGCAAAAACACAAACAAAATGAGAATGAGGAGATCAGTCACGAACAAGTGATGGAGTGGATATAAATCTGACCGACTAGCTGTATTATGCTATTTGGTTGCTATCTTTATTGTATTGAGGAAATTAATCATTAAGTACTTGAGTGATATGTATTGGAAAAACTTGGGTCCCGTTAGATAACCATTTTGTTTTTTGTTTTTTGTTTTTGGAAATTATGCTTGTTTCCACACTATTTTTCTTTTCTTTTCTTTTTTTTTTTGTAAGTTTTCCACCTTTCTTAACAACACATTTGAATTCTTAACAAAATTGCACAAACAAAATCTAGTTTTGAAAAACTATTTTTTTAGTTTTCAAATTTGGCATGATTTTTGAAAGCATGTTTAAAATGTAGGTAATAAAGCAATAAAACTATAGGTAGAAGTAGTGATCGGAAGCTTAAGTTTTAAAAATAGAAAAAAAAAAAAGTAGTTATCAAATGGAGCCTTAAAGTTTATGTACAGTTTTCGTGCCTTGTCTCTAAAGAATGTAGAGATGCTTTGTTCATTGTTTAGAACTTAACAGTATCTCCATCATTTGTATTAAAAGAAAATGAAGAGGTTATAAATGCTATGCAATTGTAGACGTGATGGTGGTCGACCGCATTTTCGACATAAAACCTGTTAGAATAAAAGCCTATTTGGAGAAAGTTATGTTACAGATAGTTAAGGATTTGTAATATCTGATTTGTATCTGAATCAGAAAATTCCTTTTCGGTTAAGTTTCTTTACATAAAATTATAAATAATTTCTATGTCTGCAATCTCTTCTGATTGTACATTACATCATTATACAGAACTTGGATGAAGCGCACAGTAGCCCTGGTTTGCATGCTGCTGCAGGACCTGGCCTGTCGGAAGAATGTGGAACACTTGTACGCCTGTGATTATTTATTCTTCAGTTGGGCTTTTATTTATTGCTTTTACCCTTGAAAACGGACACAATAACATATGCATATATCTAATGTAAAAAAGGAATAATTGTGAATAGTTTGGAGATAAAATGGAATATGGATTTTACTATTCTTAGAAAAATTTTCTTATAGCACTTCTTTGGACAATAAGAATGTCAAAACCTGACTCACTGGATACACTTTCACTTCCTGAAGGGTGGTTGTCGCACAGGAATGGCAAAAGTCACTAATGCTTATGACCTTCCGGCAAGGTGAGTATGTAGTTGATGTTTGGATCTCAGAGTAAAGACCTGTACATTTTTCCATAAATACTGATCCTCACTAGCGCAATTTTTCTCCCACTTTAATTTGATCTCTACCATTTTTTTCAGGAAGGTCATACATACTGTTGGTCCAAAATATGCAGTCAAATACCATACTGCTGCTGAGAATGCTCTGAGCCATTGCTACCGTTCTTGCCTTGAACTTCTCATTGAAAATGGGCTTCAGAGGTCGTGAAAGTAGCTGATGCTACGTTCTTTTTTCTCCATATTATTTGATCATCTAATGAATCTCTTGGTATTTTTAGCTTACATGTAAATGGCATTTAATGCAGCATTGCTATGGGTTGTATATATGCAGAGGCAAAAAACTACCCCCGTGAACCTGCTGCACACGTAGCAATAAGTGAGATATTTAACTACATGTTCCTTTAAGTTGTCTATACTTTTCTCTATTCTACTGATTTCAAATATCATGCAGTACTATGTTCACGAATTATGGACCCCCATTAACTGCCAATTTACCTAGTATATTTGGACCTAATAGGGAATTGGGCTCGAGGGCTTGCTTAGAATGCCCGCTAGTCTAGGATAAGAAAAATAAAATTGTGAAAAGCTGATTCTAAAATTTCAATAATTTCTTTTATTATTTTTCTTTGATGGTAGGATCATTTGTATCTAGTCTTCACCATTTGTGATTGTTACCAACTTGCATTCTTTAATTCATCTGAAATGATGAAATCTCTGGTTTGTTATGCTACCAAAGTAGTTTTTCCATGCTGATTCAAATGTTTCTAAAATAAAAATCTTAGTATTCGTTAGGCATACAACTGTTTACTTTATCAACTTATTGATATGCTTACCAAAGTAGTTTTTCCAATTATCTGATGGAGTATGTTGGAAGTCTAATTTTCACATCTTATAAAAAAAAAAAAAAATTTACATCTTATCCCCGATTTAAATTTTCTTCTTCTCTTGTTTAGGAACTGTGCGTCGTTTTCTAGAGAAGCAGAAGGATAAAATTAAAGCGGTTGTATTTTGTACAACATCATCAGTTGATACAGAAATATACAAAAGGTACTTCACTCTCAAGCAACTGAGCCTGCCATTCCTGGAGGTTATGTTTTCCATTCTGTATAAAATATAACAATCCGTGTTGGACTTATTCTATCTTATTTTATATGTTTCCGAGGCAGGTTGCTTCCACTGTACTTTCCACGTGATAAACATGAAGAAGAAGTTGCATTGTCAAAGCTTCCTGCAGATGTTGGAGATGAGAATGGTGAGACCATTATAGACGAACGGAAAATCAGGATAAAACCTTTGCCCAAAAAGAATGTTCTGAAACCTCCCCCAGTTATCGATGATCCTCCTGTCAGTGATGTAAGGTTGACACGGAGGTTAGTGGAATGATTTAGCTATAACAAATTATTTTTTTCAAAAAATATTTCATCTCCAAATAGTAGGTTCATGAGAATTGCATGGTTGTCTGAGTAAGAGTTGCCACAAAGTTGATGACATTGATCAGAGTTGCCATGAATTGATGACATTGATCTGTTTCATCGACATTGCTTCCTGTTATCAAGACTTACAGCCAGTTATATATAGTTGAAAGAAGCAAAACTATATTGATAACCTGGAAATACACGAAGGTATGAGCAATCCTCCCTATAAGCTACGGGGATTACAAAAGTGGGCCACAACCAGCAAAATTACGTAAGAAAACAGTAACAAATTTCTGGGTAAAGAGAAAGAGTACACCATTTAGGAGCCAACCACCTAGCTAAACCCCTCACCTCATCAACCCACTAGCCTTCAAAAAGTTGGAACGTTTTATTATATTCTATTTCACAAATGAGCTGTTAAAAGTCAAAAAGGATGCTAGCTTTTTGGGTATCATATTTCTTATCTTTGGGCATGTTGATTTTTGTTTTTTAACAAGAAATGAAACTTTTCATAAAATAAATGAAAAGTGACCAAGGCTCAAAGATACAAACTCCACATGAAGTTTAAATAAGAGTAATAATAAATAATAATAAAAACAACGAAAAACAAGAAGAGTATAAAAAGCTTTTGAGAAGTTTATTATGTAATTGTTATCTGATTTGATAGCCAAGTTAAGAGTCTCATGTGAGAGTTCACAGTTACAAAAAATGGTCCAATTTTCAAAAGCACCAAGTTTCCGCTAGAAGTGTAAGAAAACCATTTTCAAGGAGAGCAATGTTTCTTCTAATGAAGTCTTTGATTGTCAAATCCTTCTCATGCGTACAAATGACAATAGAGAATGGATGATGTGAGTTTGACGAGAAAGGAAGAAGAAACTCGAATCGTAGTTCTCTGAGTTGAAAGAGGAAGCATAGAGGTTATGTCTCCTTGTTCCTGTAGTTGTTGAAGTCATCTCCCACTGTGGGAGATGGCTAAATTCATTGATCTTATGTCCTTTCAGAGGCCCTTCTTGCTTATTCTTCCTAATACTTTCTTGGTTTTTTGTAAGGTTCAAGTCCATATGAGTTCAACTCACATCCATTAAAAAATAAAACTCGTTTAGTTTTTAACCCTTGTGTGAAGTTATCAATGCCGTACCCTTCACTTCAATCTGATCCCTTGTAATGTATAAAGATTTTTGTAATTATACTTTAGGTCTTATTTTGTTGGATTGGAGTCCCTTTTTGTTTTAGTTTGCGTCCAAAACTTGGGCTGGTTTCTTATATTTTCTTGTATTCTCCCATTTCTTCTATTCAAGCTTGCTTTTAAATATTAATACTACTAATAATAAAAGTACTCCCATCCATTGAGCAAGGACCAATATCTTCGTTATGGAAACTTCATCAGTATATGCAAAAAAGCTCCCATGGAACTAACTTTACTGGCTGATTAGTTTGGCTGAAATGCAGCCACTGTTCTGCATTGATCTCCACCTTCATAAAGGAATAAACCTACAGTATTATTCCATACGTGCCTGCATCAGTTTGACATATTAATTGTTTTTCCTTGTTCTCTACGCATAACTGCAGGATTTATCCCCTATCCATATTATAGTTTCTTCATTCCGCATAAAAAAGTGAGGTTTGGGATCTTCATCCCCACTCTGCCTTCCCCACCCCCTTTCTATGGCAGAAAAATACACCAGGCTCTCCATGTAAGCATTTATTCCTTCAAATTACTCTAAGAAAACCCCTAGCATTGATGAGACCCTGTTCTTCGTTACAAGTCTAAGATGTAAGATCCTCACCAGTCACCTCTTGGTGGAGTTATACTTACAGGGAATTCTTTTTTAACTACAACCTCTCCATGATTGTGAACAACTGGAAAGCTTTCCTATGGTTTTTTTGGTAGGGGGTTCTCTCTATCCCGGCCCTTAGTCTGTTCTTTACTTCTTTTGTTTAATCCTATTTTGTTTCTTATCTAAAAAAGAAAAGTTTCTCACCAGTCACCTCTTCCTCAGTGTGGAACATCTAAGTGCAATCTTCCCTAAAGAAGTTCCATGTAGCTTCCCAAGTTGCAAGCTTAATCATCATAAGATAGTTCTGTGATTGCAGTAACCCTTTCTCATACACCTTTATCAAAGCTCCTTCACAACACTATTCTGTTTTATGGGCCTGAGGATTTTTAAGTCTGTCTATTCTTCCCCTCATTTTCATGTTTCCAACCCTCTTCTAGATTCTTCATTCTTGGAATCTAAAAAGTACTGGATTAGTGACATCCACCCTTCCAGATTTAATCATGCAGGAATTTCTGGACCTTTTTTTGTTATTTATTTATTTATTTAGTTTTTTGTGTCTCCTTCGTTGTAGTGTTAGTACCTTCAGATAGCCACCCTCTTTGATTAACACAACTTCCAGCAACCAATATTATTTGTTTGCCATTCTAGTTTCACTGAAAATCTTCAAGTTTTAAGGCACCCTGACATTCGTTCAATTGTTAATTCCAATCATTTTGTCTGCTTGTATTGTAAGAATATTATAGAAAAAATTTACATTTCTAGTTCCTTCTTTCCTCAAATTTCATTCTTCAATATCCCATTTTCCTATCTAATCCTACTGGAAAACCTCTTCCCATTATACACCATCGATACTTTTCTTTGTAGTACGTGCTGCCTTGAAGGCCATTTGAAATGAAAAGCAAGATTGCACCAAAGAAAAAGCAAGAAAAATGCTATTTTACCTTTGTGTTTTCTTTTCATACTGAGAACTGTAGTATTATTGGAGAAAAATTGATGGGCGGGGATGGAAACCACTGGCATTACTGTGTTATTTCCCAGAAAAAGTAAAACTTATAATCTGGAATTTGTTCTATTTTAATGCAGTTTTTCTTCATTTCCACATTTTCTTTCATATGCGCGCCTCTTTTTAGTAAATAGTTTAGTTTCTTAACAAGAAAGGAAAAAAGAAAAAGGACTGCTTATTGCTCATCTGCACTGAGCCTTATTCTTCATCTATTTCCATTCCTAAGGTATTTTAACTTGACTAATCGTCCTTGGTAATTTTAGGAACTCGTCATATTTGGATGCATACCTGGATCCTGCTTTCATGGCTTTAATCAAAGATCCAGATCAAAGACGCAAGGAACAATGGGAAAAAACTGCCCAGGCGCAGACTGGATGGAGTTATGGTAGAATGCTTGGATTTGGTGACCTTGGTGGACCTCCTTTATCTGCTGCTGAAGAATACTCGCTTCATTCGAGATACCTTGCTAAAGCAAATTCTCTTAATCTCTCTGAAATTGCGGAGATGAAAATAGTGTGAGTATCAAATTTCTTGTTTTTTTTTCATGCCTTATATATAGGGGTTTGCTATTCTCCACCCACACAATCGAAAGGTGAGGTGGACGTAAATATGGACAAAGTCATTGAATTTTGGATACTAGATAATAGATTTATGCTTCATTGGTTCGAAACATTTATCCAAGGATAGTTGCTCTTGGAGTTCTGGATCTTCAGGCCAGTTAATATTTACTTATTTACTTCTCTTCACTACTTTTTGAGAGGTTTTTTTTATAGTTGCCTTGTACAGAGAGGACATTTAAAGGAAGTTGGTTTTCGTGAGCCATTAGAGTTAATATGTGCCCGTGTTTAATAGAAGTGTCTATTGAGAAATGTGTTGTTTCCTATTACCATACTGAGATCTAGTTTATGTTTCTTTTTGGCATGTTAATTGATCAGAGGCTTGTGAAAATAAGGAGAGTGAGATACTTTGCATTTCTGTAAATATCACTAGCTTGAGATACCTTTATTTATATCCTATTGCAGTTACCGTGGTGGAGTCGATAGTGATGGTCACCCTGTCATGGTTGTTGTGGGAGCACATTTTCTACTGCGTTGTCTTGATCTTGAGCGATTTGTGCTCTATGTTGTAAAGGTAATTTAATTTAACCATGAATGCTATGCATTTGTTTCTCATATTAGAATTTTGAATCCTAAGAAGCTGTATAGATATGGACACAGAACAAAATGAATCAACCATTTTTCAGACATTGATATGGACCTGATAAGATGATAATAATGAACTTCTTGGAACTCAAGGACACAGTTATACAACCAATAGAACAAATCCTGTTCAGTTTCTATATTTTAGACTGTTCCAAAGCTTCATACATTATGAGGATGTATGTATGAATTGTTCTCAATCATGCTTTGTTAAATTATCGGTAGTGTTGTACTGGTGTTTTTAAAATCGTTTGAAGCATCAGAGATACGCCCATGCCACAGCCTCTCTGCTTAAGCCTTCGAGGCTTGAAGGGTGTAAGTCTCTGTTATGGTTTGAGGCTTGAATGGTGGTTTCAATTGCATAACAGATTTTAAGCAGTGGCTAATGACAGTAGTCGGCCGCTAAGTCTGGTTATTTTAAACATTTATTTTACTTCTCTAAGGATATGAAATTCTCCTATAAAGATGCTACAACGAAGTTAAATGTCTTGCCAAATAAATAACAAGTCTACCAGATACAAACTTCTGTTTCAAATGTCATTTCCAGCATCCTCTATGACTAGGCTTGTGTCTTTCCTTTCCTTTTGAAACTTTATTTTTCTGTTTATTCATATTCTGCGTAATTAATCAATCAACCATTTTAATTTCTTTGGATGTAGCCACCCTCCTCCCCAAGTTATTTCCTCGGGTAGTTGTGCTCGCTATGTGCTGCATACGACTCCTTTGTGCACCTCCATTCGTGATGTGGAAGTCCCCATGTGTTTCATAAATGTTTTCCGTGTCCAAAATTTCATATATTCGTGCACACGTGTGGACACTCTAAATTGTATGCTTAGCATTACAATCCTAAGTCAGGGAAAAATTGTCAATGACTAGTTTTAAGTGGGGAGAGTGTCTCAACCCTACTAAAAGACTGGGTTGAGATTCCTATCAAGTGAGCAAGCATGAGACGACATGTATGTGACGACTAAGTATGAGTTGGGAGAGAAGTATCATGATGCGACCAAAGAGGATATCACCTAACCAATCTAGAAGTAGTACTTGAGAAAACTAAACTCAAAACACATGCAAGATTAGAAATGATAAGTCAGTGCGGTTAGTTATAAGCCTAGATAGGGCCTTGGGCCATAGTCCCAAAACCTGGGGTTGAGTTTTGACAAGTGGGTTTGGAGTTTGATGCATTTGAGGGAAAGATGCAAGCATGTCAGGTTTCAGGGTGAAAGGAGATCAAACGTGCACTTTATAATGCCTTAGAATGTACTTCAGGGGAGAGACATGATGTTGGTTCTCCACCACCCCTAGGCCATGACATAGTTCATGGTCCAAGTGAGCCACCTCATGACACAAGACAAGTGTCTTGACATCTTCTTTAAAGGATGTAAATCTCAAAGACAGTCTTAGATGACATGAGTATACTGGTATTGCGCATCTACCCATAGATTGGAGGTTGAAACTTGGGCCTAGACTCCAACACAATATGCTGAATGAACATGGCATGAGAGCAAGTGTACTCATGCCATCGATAATGTTCAGATGGATGGGTGTCTCGAAGGCTCTAACAAGTAAGATGGATTGATGGGTTGGTTCTTGGTAAGCATGTCCAAGTGAGCATCAAAGCTTGATGACATACTAAGGTATCATAAGGTATTAGTGGCCACCCGATAAACATTTGAAAGTTAGTTTTGGTATGCTACCCGACAAGACTTAGCTTGATTGGCAACTTATCCTATTATTGGCCTAGGAACGACAAGAATCATCTTGGAAATTCGTTGAGCTGGTTCTCACCTAGTTATGCAACAAAAATCATCCTGGTAGAGTTTGGTGGGCTCATTAAGCTAGGTATGACTTAAAAGTAGTAGGAATTGCCAAGTATTACCTGGTAAGTCTTGTAAAAGCTAGTTTTGACCTCGTTAAAAGTTTGAACTCATCTCAGTGAGGTCCTCACTTGATGTAGAAGTTGGATAGCCAAGTGGTCGAGAATCAAGATGATGAGAATTAAATGACCTTGGCCTATAGTAGAGGGAAGTCGGTTAAAGTCATGGAAGATAAGAAATGCATGAAAGGGTGACGAGTATTGTTGAGGCCAAGTCAAGATGCGTGCATAAGTTGGAAACACTCGGTGATTGAAAAATTTGATGATGAGTAGAAGGTTGCTCAGTTGTACGGCTAGTTTGTGTGGATGTTCAAGATTAGCACGTAGTAAATAAAATAAGCTTGGTCGAGTAGGAGCGAACCTTGCCTATGGTCAGATGGAGTATAAAGCTCTTATATATAATTTATTATGGATTGATTAAGAAAGATCTTATATAGAATTCATTTCCATTTCAGTTGATTTCATTCAATTTAATGATGCTACATAAAACTCGACTCAAAGTAGTACTTGTAGTTTCTGGTTAACCACTAATCTTGCTGCTATTTTCTGGAACATCCGTTCTTTGTTATAATGTGCTATGACATTATTCAGTTTATGGACTGACTTGTTATTAAATTCCAGGAATTTGAGCCATTAATACAGAAGCCCTATACAATAGTGTACTTCCACTCAGCAGCATCTTTGCAGCCGTAAGTGCAGTTATATCTGCTTGAAGTTATCTTCTATTTTTCTTAAGCGAACTAAGATTTGAGGGATTAAAAACATTTTTGTCCTAATGATAAGCCTAGACATTGAAAAGTTTTTGGATCAGTTATATCTACTTGAAGTTATCTCCTGTTGGGCATTAGTTACATAAATATTTAGGAAATGCTTATCAAACACATTTCTTTGTTTCAATAACCTATTTCATCGAGTCGAGGCCCATAATCAAGGATGTGCCATGATGTGAGAAACGTTCCCTTAAAAAAAGGCTCCTTTTATTGGGTTATTGTCTCGGTAAGCTTGTGAGATCCCACATCGGTTGGGGAGGAGAACGAAACACCTTTTATAAGGGTGTGGAAACCTTTCCCTAGCAGACGCGTTTTAAAAACCTTGAGGGGATGCCCGAAAGGGAAAGCCCAAAGAGGACAATATCTGCTAGCGGTGCGCTTGGACCGTTATAAGGTATCAGAGACAGACATCGGGCGATGTGCCAGCAAAGAGACTGTTCCTCGAAGGGGGGTAGACACGAGGCGGTGTGCCAGTAAGGATGCTGGCCTCGAAGAGGGGTGGATTTGGTAGATGTCCTACATCGATTGGAGAAAGGAAACGAGTGTCAGCGAGGACGTTGGGCCTTGAGGGGGGTGGATTGTGAGATCCCACATCAATTGGGGAGGAGAGCGAAACACCCTTTATAAGGGTGTGGAAACCTTTCCCTAATAGACGCATTTTAAAAACCTTGAGGGGAAGCCCGAAAGGGAAAGCCCAAAGAGGACAATATCTGCTAGCGGTGAGCCTAGGCCGTTACAAAGCGTTTTTTTAATGGAGCTCGATTTATCGTTAAAAAAGTTCCTAGAAGGTTCTTGAGAAGAACTAGATGTATGAATGTGTTTATTCAGAGCATGTCTAAAAACATACTTCTCTGACTATGTTTATGGATTATATGCTGTTAGTCGGCCAGACATGGGATGGATGAAGAGATTGCAGCAGATTCTTGGCCGAAAACACCAGCGCAACCTCCATGTATGAACTCCAACTTATTCTAGTATATAGTTCCGACCCAAAATCCGCCTTCCACTTTCTCACCGACCTGTATGATTTTATAGGCAATATATGTTCTTCACCCAACCTTTGGATTGAAAGCTGCAGTATTTGCCATGCAATTGCTCGTTGATAATGTGGTAGGTTTCAAGTTTGTTATAATCTCTGATGTTTATAGCAATGAATGAGATTTAAGTTTTAAGTAACTGATATCCAGGTATGGAACAAAGTTGTGTACATCGATCGACTACTGCAGCTGTTCAAATACGTTCCTCGTGAGCAGTTGACCATCCCTGACTTTGTATTTCAGTGAGTGAATATTTACTTTAAACTCTTTTTCAACAATGATTTATTTCTTTCTATTAATCAAAGGTTTGATACCTTGGGAAACTTATGCACATCTTCAAGTTTAGAGCATAGTTCATGGGTCCCTTTATTATGCCTTGAGTTTATTACAATTAAGAGAAATTAGACGTCTCAACGTGTTGTAAATGCAGGCACGACTTAGAAGTAAACGGAGGGAAGGGCCTGATTGTGGATCCTCGAACAAAATACGTATACCATCGACCTTAAGATCAAAGAAATGTGTAAATCACAGCATGGGCTATGGTTTATATACTGCTTATCTTCCTTTAGTGTTCTTAGGTGGGTAGGTGTTGATTATGTTTGTAGAAATGGTCTCCCTACTATTTTCTTTAATTTTTTTCCTCTCAAGTATTGGTTCTTTTGTCTTGTGAAGGTGAATAACGTTATTCCTTTTGTATGTTATGTCGGATGAGATTTTAATAATAAAATGAAAAAAGTGGTTTGTTGAAATTTGCTTAAGGTGCTCTGTTAATATTCATTTCCACTGTTCTGCCAGATAAATGTAACCAAACTTGTCGATATTTTAAATATCGGGATTTTCAAGAATGTATCATGTGAAGAATTTCGATGTTTTTATTTCAATTTTCAAATTAATCCTTTTGTTTACATTTATTGATATTAATATTTTCAAATTATTCTTAGTAGAGGTCTTTTGGGAACACCATATTTTTGTACGATGGAAGGTGTGATGATAAGCATTACTATGACTTCAAGATGATTGATATTATATTTTTGTACGGTGGAAGGTGCGATAATAAGCATTACTATGACTTCAAGATGATCGATATCATATTTTTATTTTTGTACGATGGAAGGTGTGATAATAAACATTACTATATATAAGTTTCAGTGGTTAGATAAATCTATTAATTAGAGGAATTTATGAGATTTAGGATTGTTTATTTGAATTTTATATTCAAGTGAATTATTCCGTAATTAAGGCTCCTAGATTAACATTTATGTTTTGAAGTATTTTTGTGAGTAATTTTGGTTTAGTATTCAAATTTAACATTTTTTTTAATGATTGAAAGAGGGGAGGTGAAATTGGAACACGGGAAATTGAATCTAGAAACAACCAAGTTGACCTTAAAATTGTAACTGAGCTTTCTATTGGAATGTTTATGGACTAGCTTGAATGAATTGATTGACGTATTGATAACACGGAACTTGCAGCCTATACACGTGTTATAATTTATTATATGATATTCCAATGAATTGTTGTAATTCATGTACTTCCTACTTGTTGATTCATGTTTGCCATGTTAATATGATCATGGTTGTCATGTGAAACATTATGATGCTGAATCTCATATATGTTAATGTCACATAAACATGAATTACTTCTAGTATGCTACGTATAAATGCATATAGCACGAGATTATACATGTTACTTTCTTTTCCATCGGTTTTCTACCGCATGAGTGTATGTTAGCCCATAGTTAGACCTAGGTGAGTTAGACCTAGGTGATATGCATATGAGCCCACCTAGTGAGTTCATGCGCACGTGTATGAACCATGTGTAGGGAAGTACTGTGTGTCATGACCATGCTTGTCCAAGACTTGTCAGATGTCCCAATCATACTTGTTTAGGACGTGTTGTCCAAGACTGTATGTCTATTCCAAACCCTTTTTACTTGTTTTCAAGTGTAGTTAACCCTTTTTACTTGTTTTCAAGTGTAGTTAAGTCTTTACTATTTTTGGTCTGTCAATATGAGATGCACGACCGTTCACCAAAATTATGTTTACATTCACTAGGACAAAAATACCTCAAAATGTACTATAGTGAGATGTGACTAGTAGTCAATTCTTTCTACTTATGTTATACGCTAACAAAGTTATAATGGTTGCTTATTTGCTTTTAGCCTGTAATATTGCTTTCTTATAAATTATTTGAACGTATTTCCTTGCTCACGTTTTCTAAAACACTCTCTCAAATGTGACCAAGGCTCGATCATACATCTGAATTGTTTGCGACTTATGATTTCCATATGGTTGACTTGTTTGAGTTAGAACAAGTGTTGCACAATTGCTGTTCCGCTATGACAAGAGTGCGATTGTGACTATTGGTATCAAGGTCGAGTCGGCTCCTTGAATCATAATCAAACATCTCCGCTGCAAAACAACAGGGCAAGTCAGGTTGGCTGATTGGTAGAGATCGAAGATTTGTTAGTCTACCTGGTGAAGTTCCTTATGGAATGAGGTTTTTTGAGTCTCACATGAACGAGATTGCCTTTAAAGCTGATAGAATCGACGACTTCAAGGCAATGCCCGTCCATTAATTAATGGTTAGGGTCGACCCTAGAAGATAAAGCCACAATTGATGGTGGCTTTGAGTGTACGGATAGCTCGATGAGCTATATTTATGGGATGGAAGAACGTATCGAGGGCCTAGACAACAAGCGATCGTTTAGATGGCTTAAAAAATATTTGAGGATTTAAGAGTAGCCCTTTGAGTGGTTAGGGCTGAAGAGGCCGATCTAAGCCTTAAGCTAAATCTCACCACGAGAGTGTGGGGTACCAAACTCCAAGTAGGGGTGTAATACAATTTAAGAAGGTAAAGGTCCCAAAGCCTAAGCCCTTTTGTAGGGCTTGAGACATTAAGACTTTGAAGAATTTTATTTTTGACCTCAAATAGTACATTCGAGCCACAAATAGTATGGCACGAAGAGGCAAAGGTCACGTTGGCACAATGCATGTAGCTCATAATGTAAAGTTGTAGTGGAGATCCAAGTACATGGACATTCAAGATGGCCCATATACCGACAATTGAGAGAGTTTAAAACAAGAATTTCACCCCTAGTTCTTCTCAAAGAATGTTTGAGATAATATAGTAAGAAGGAAGTTAAGAGAGTTTAGACATACTAGGAATATTCGAAACTACATTAAAGTTTTCTAGACTTATGTGGGATATTAGTGACATGTCCAAGAAAGACAAAGTCTTCAATTTTGTTGAGAGGGCGAAGTCGTGGGCGAAGTCCATGCTTTACAAACAAAAGGTCCAAGACCTTTCTACGACCTATACTACAGTCGAATGACTATTTGACCTTAGCAATGATCAATCTCAAGATGAAAAGTGGAACTTGGCTTCTGTATGTGGGGTAATAGATACTACAGGCCCAACTCCCTCGAAGGCATGGGAGGTGACAGACTTGAAAGTAGAGGATGAGAAAGCTAGTCCTCAAAATAAAGAGGTAGAACTCAATGACGAAGACCTCACAACCAGAATAGTTATAGTTTAGGCTCCTCGTCGTGCTTCATATGCAAGAGGCTCATCGAGAATATGAATGGCCATAAAAGGCGGCACTATATGTCTTCCAAGTAAAAGTTAGAGTGAATATAGAAGCTGCGTATGGGACACTGAAAATTGAAACACAGTTAGTTGAGAACAAGTGCCCCACAATCGTTGTCCTGCTACCAAAAGAGTATGATAGTGATACCATGTGATAAGATAAGGAATCAATACAAGGGGAATAAGATTCGGATTACCTTGTTGATCGAATATCTCAAGCCAAGAACACTTTGTTTGAGATTCGAATCACTCCAGAAGCAAGATCGATCATGTCTAGCTTCAATGATTCTTGTTGATCAAATATCTCAAACACTTGTTTGAGATTCGAATCACTTCACAAGCAAGATTGATCATGTCGAGCTTGAATGATTCTACATGCAATCTAAACTACATAGAATTGCAAAGAAACTTAGCCATTGGCTAAAGAAAAGCACAAATGCTTCTTTTACTATATTTTCCAAGTCTGATTACAAATACAACATAGATGACTTTATATAGCCTCAAAATGAAACTATTAAAGGTATTCCAAAAGTTGTAACATTCCTACTTTATGGCCATAATTAGCCATTATGTAAATGTAACCGAAATTAAATAACAAGTCTTAAAATACAATAACTCTAAATTACTCTAAATTGTAACCCACCCAAAATTTACAACAATCAAACTTCATTCTTCTTCAATGTAGCATGAATTGAAACATCTTTTTGATAATTTTGACAACCTTTTCTTCACATCTTCATTGAAGTATATTGTATGATTGATGTCTCTTGGTTCATATCATTCTCCACTTCTTCAAGAGGATTCGTCCTCGAATCTATTTGTGTAACTTTGCTGCAAAAAATAAGTTATGGAAATACGACGGACCTCACAACACTCTCTCACGTGTATACACTCAAGGAATTTTAGGCCACTCTGTTTGCACTCATTTACACAAATGAAGCTCTCATTCTCACCTCTCAAAATTTTAAATAGAGCAAAGATTGAATTTTGAACTTTCGGTCGATTAAAAACTAAAAAGATGAAAATAAATAAAAATTAAATTGAGAAGAAACGCAAAGGAAACATATATCCGATCTTGAGCCTGAAGCTCTGATATCAAATGATAAGATAAGGAATCAATACAGGGGGAATAAGATTCGGATTACCTTGTTGATCGAATATCTCAAGACAAGAACATTGTTTGAGATTCGAATCACTCCACAAGCAAGATCGATCATGTCTAGCTTGAATGATTCTTGTTGATCAAATATCTCAACGCAAGAACACTTTGATTGAGATTCGAATCACTCCACAAGCAAGATTGATCATGTCGAGCTTGAATGATTCTACATGCAACCTAAACTACATAGAGTTGCAAAGAAACTTAGCCATTGGCTAAAGAAAAGCACAAATGCTTCTTTTGATATATCTTCTAAGTCTTCATTACAAATACAACATACATGGCTTTATATAGCCTCAAAATGAAACTATTAAAGGCATTCCAAAAGTTGTAACATTCACACTTTATGGCCATAATTAGCCATTATGTAAATGTAACCGAAATTAAATAAAAAGTCTTAAAACACAATAACTCTAAATTATAACCCACCCAAAATTTACAACAATCAAACTTTATTCTTCTTCAATGTAGCATGAATTGAAACATCTTTTGATAATTTTGACAACCTTTTCTTCACATCTTCATTGAAGCATATTGTATGATTGATGTCTCTTGGTTCATATCATTCTCCACTTCTTCAAGAGGATTCGTCCTCGAATCTATTTGTGAAACTTTGCTGCAAAAAATAAGTTATGGAAATACAAAGGACCTCACAACACTCTCTCACGTGTATACACTCAAGGAATTTTAGGCCACTCTGTTTGCACTCATTTACACAAATGAAGCTCTCATTCTCACCTCTCAAAATTTTAAATAGAGCAAAGATTGAATTTTGAACTTTGGGTCGATTAAAAACTAAAAAGATAAAAAAAAACAAATTGAAAAGAAACGCAAAGGAAACATATATCCGATCTTGAGCCTGAAGCTCTGATATCAAATGATAAGATAAGGAATCAATACAAGGGGAATAAGATTCGGATTACCTTGTTGATCGAATATCTCAAGACAAGAACATTGTTTGAGATTCGAATCACTCCACAAGCAAGATCGATCATGTCTAGCTTGAATGATTCTTGTTGATCAAATATCTCAAACACTTGTTTGAGATTCGAATCACTTCACAAGCAAGATTGATCATGTCGAGCTTGAATGATTCTACATGCAACCTAAACTACATAGAGTTGCAAAGAAACTTAGCCATTGGCTAAAGAAAAGCACAAATGCTTCTTTTACTATATTTTCCAAGTCTGATTACAAATACAACATAGATGACTTTATATAGCCTCAAAATGAAACTATTAAAGGCATTCCAAAAGTTGTAACATTCACACTTTATGGCCATAATTAGCCATTATGTAAATGTAACCGAAATTAAATAAAAAGTCTTAAAACACAATAACTCTAAATTATAACCCACCCAAAATTTACAACAATCAAACTTTATTCTTCTTCAATGTAGCATGAATTGAAACATCTTTTGATAATTTTGACAACCTTTTCTTCACATCTTCATTGAAGCATATTGTATGATTGATGTCTCTTGGTTCATATCATTCTCCACTTCTTCAAGAGGATTCGTCCTCGAATCTATTTGTGAAACTTTGCTGCAAAAAATAAGTTATGGAAATACAAAGGACCTCACAACACTCTCTCACGTGTATACACTCAAGGAATTTTAGGCCACTCTGTTTGCACTCATTTACACAAATGAAGCTCTCATTCTCACCTCTCAAAATTTTAAATAGAGCAAAGATTGAATTTTGAACTTTGGGTCGATTAAAAACTAAAAAGATGAAAATAAATAAAAATTAAATTGAGAAGAAACGCAAAGGAAACATATATCCGATCTTGAGCCTGAAGCTCTGATACCAAATGATAAGATAAGGAATCAATACAAGGGGAATAAGATTCGGATTACCTTGTTGATCGAATATCTCAAGCCAAGAACACTTTGTTTGAGATTCGAATCACTCCAGAAGCAAGATCGATCATGTCTAGCTTCAATGATTCTTGTTGATCAAATATCTCAAACACTTGTTTGAGATTCGAATCACTCCACAAGCAAGATTGATCATGTCGAGCTTGAATGATTCTACATGCAACCTAAACTACATAGAGTTGCAAAGAAACTTAGCCATTGGCTAAAGAAAAGCACAAATGCTTCTTTTGATATATCTTCTAAGTCTGATTACAAATACAACATAGATGACTTTATATAGCCTCAAAATGAAACTATTAAAGGCATTCCAAAAGTTGTAACATTCACACTTTATGGCCATAATTAGCCATTATGTAAATATAACCGAAATTAAATAAAAAGTCTTAAAACACAATAATTCTAAATTATAACCCACCCAAAATTTACAACAATCAAACTTTATTCTTCTTCAATGTAGCATGAATTGAAACATTTTTTGATAATTTTAACAACCTTTTCTTCACATTTTCATTGAAGCATATTGTATGATTGATGTCTCTTGGTTCATATCATTCTCCACTTCTTCAAGAGGATTCGTCCTCGAATCTATTTGTGAAACTTTGCTGCAAAAAATAAGTTATGGAAATACAAAGGACCTCACAACACTCTCTCACGTGTATACACTCAAGGAATTTTAGGCCACTCTGTTTGCACTCATTTACACAAATGAAGCTCTCATTCTCACCTCTCAAAATTTTAAATAGAGCAAAGATTGAATTTTGAACTTTGGGTCGATTAAAAACTAAAAAGATGAAAATAAATAAAAATTAAATTGAGAAGAAACGCAAAGGAAACATATATCCGATCTTGAGCTTGAAGCTCTGATACCAAATGATAAGATAAGGAATCAATACAAGGGGAATAAGATTCGGATTACCTTGTTGATCGAATATCTCAAGCCAAGAACACTTTGTTTGAGATTCGAATCACTCCAGAAGCAAGATCGATCATGTCTAGCTTCAATGATTCTTGTTGATCAAATATCTCAAACACTTGTTTCAAGAGGAATATCACCATGCTACATTGAAGATGTGAAAAAAAGGTTGTCAAAATTATCAAAAAGATGTTTCAATTCATGCTACATTGAAGTATATTGTATGATTGATGTCTCTTGGTTCATATCACCCTGCATCAAACCCAACTCAAAAACTTAAACAAAAGAACAAAATAGAGGCCAAGAAACAATTATGATAAGTAGGCACTACAAGTTATGAAGCATGTTGCATATGGTTACATTTTTTTCGACCTCCAACAATTGGTTTATTTATCGAGTATTTTTAACTATCCATCTTATGTCTTTCATTTTTCTAGATGAAGACAAGGGCTCTATGTATGGATGATGGTGCTAGCCGAAGAGACCATAGAATAAAGTCAAGCTAGATAGTTTTCGTACCCTTAAATATTTCCACACTTACATAACACCTTCATTGTTAGAGTAGTTTAGTAGCATTTTCATTTTTTTAACTTTGGTAGGGGATGTTTTTCTTTTATTCTAATTATATTTTTACCATGTTTGCAATGTGTACGAACGTTTTAAGTCCATGACAATTTTTTTAATATGAAATATTTTAAAATATTTTTCGCACATATCAGGTTGGGATTTATACCCTAAAACCTCGTAACTAATTATTTAACTTTTAATAATAATTTTTATTATTATACAATTTAATATTATCCATTGTATTAATATTTCATATGATGATCATATGTGACTCGATCTTAATTCTGAGTAAGTTATGAATTCCTGCTTGTGACGGTTTGTCCTTAAATTTGCATGCATGAGAATGACTCTTATAGTTGATTCAATATGCCTACCATTTTGGGGACTTGACGAAATAGGGCGTTGAGAACATAATATCATGAGACAAAATTCACCCATTCCAACATCAGAAAAGTAGATGAGTTGTTCTCTTAAGTATTGATTTCATGACTTGAACAATGGGCCTCTCCCTCTCATTAGCCCAAGAGAGACTTGGTTTATGACGGGATCATAAACAAATTGTTCATTAGAGGATCAATAGTACTTAAAGGTAAAAGATGTAATTATAGGGGTAAACCGAACTTTTGATCCAACAGTAATTATGAACAACTTGTGAAAGATTGACTTGCTTGTAATGTTGTATCAATGAACGTAACTTGTCCTACGGTACATAAGAGTGCAACTCTAAATCTATGGTGGAGTGATCTTGTAACGGTCAGTTTAAAAAAAGAAAAAGAAAATTACACTCAATTGCATTTTCCAACGACGGCGTAGAAAATGTATACGCAAATGTATTTTTTTTTATACGAACTGTTACACTGATGATCATTGATTTACTTTTTTTTCTATACTTGTACATTTGTTCTTGATGTTGACTAAGAGTTGTTCCAACTTGTAAATGATTAGGGCTTCCTTAGTTTGCAAGAGAGTAATTGTCCTTAGTACAATTTATTCTTACTTCCGTTCTTCTTGACTTGTGTAATAATATTGTATGCAGATTTTCGAACACTATAAATTCATGAATTTTTTTATCGACCTAAATAGAACGAGCATACGATGGTTTTTCAGTTCCAATACTCTGCATTCTTAGTCTCATGTCAACATGCAACACAGTCTCGATAGATAAATTATTCGGATTAGACAGTTTCAACCTAACCAAATGACGTTCAACTACCTTCCCAAGTTCTAAAGTTATAGAATATAATAAATTTGAATGAAAAGTATATAATAGCTTGAATCTTATTTTTTAAATAGTAAAAGCATCATTATGGATAAAAATTCCACCTCCGCTAATTTAGGGAATGATCATGGGTTTATAATCAAAGATTCGGTTAATTTAGGAAATCATCATGGGTCTCAGCCTTTTAGGAAGCCCAAAAGTAAAGTCATGATAGCTTATGCTCAAAATGAACAATATTATACCATTGTGGAGAGTCGTGTTCATCTAAAAATATTAAGCATGTTATATTAGAAATCGTAATTGATTAAAATATCATTTTGGTTTCTTTATTTTGAATTACACTTTAAATTAATCTTAAATAATTTTAAAATTAGTTTTTTTTAATTTTTTTATAAAATTGTTTAAATAATAATAATAATAATAACTTTGTGAAATTTATAAAGGGAATGATAATATTAACTACCGTTTTATTTAAAAAAAAAAAAAATGACAACATAAACTAAAGTTAAGATTTATTAAAATTATTGAATCTAAAATTAGATGGGAAAAAGAAAAGATAAGAAAAAGGGATGCCAAGAGGATTCTCTTATACGAATGAATTGCATATATCCCAACATCGTGTCTTGGTTCAAATGGGGAGGGGGGAGTGTCGTGTAGTGGTAGGGTGCCCTATAAATAGGAAGGACTTTGTGGGAATCATATATGCATGTAGAGATTGAAGAGGATGAATGGGCGTATTCTAGGGTTCCCTTCCAAGCACTTCAGAATGAATTGTCTACCGATTCGAAATTCTTACTGAAGTGTTTGGGGGAACCCCCGGTCTCCCTTCGTAACGTTTTTAAGGAGCTTTCAGGCGTTCAGTTGGGTTATAAAGTGAGGAGTTAGTAGATCGGTATTTGAGGCGTTGAAGATTAAGAAGTTAGTGTTTAGGGTGTTGAGTTACGTTGAGTCGAACGTCGAAGTTTAGAAAGTCAATACACTTTTTTGGACAACCGTCATAAGTTTTGTTATTTTAAGAATATGACTTATGATAGTTTCATTGATTATGATTTATTCATACATTTAGGTTATTTTGAACAAAAAAAAAAAAAAAAACACATTGTAGTCAATATTAACCGATTATGCATATATTTGAGTAACTTTAAAGTATATTGTTTTCATTTTACGGGTTCCTAAAGCCTAAAGTAAAGTCTGTAGATACATACTAGTTTAAGAATACGACGGGAGATTATAAGTAGGTTGTTTATTGAGTGTATATATATATACTCACCCGTTTCTTCTTTCTTTTACAAGGATTCACAAGATGGGAATTGAGGTGGAGGAGCACTCGAGAGATATGCTGTCATTGAGAGGGTCGTTATTGAGTGACAATATACCTTTGTGTTTTAGTCTTTTGTATTTTGTTTTATAATAAAATAATTGTGTTTGTTTCCGTTTAAATTTTATCGGGTTTTTATTTTTATTTTAGTTATTTTTTCTTTTGTTTTTTTAGTCTCCATCTTAGTTTTGAAGCCTGAAAATTTAGGTTGTGCCATGATCAAATAAATAGCTCAGCTGAGATGAAGATTTATTAATTAAAGAGTTTAATTAATTAATTTTGTATTATTGAAGCTTATTACGTAGGTTCATCACATTTGTATCGACTTCACAGTAACATTAAAAGAATTAACTTAGTAAAATAAAAAAAAAAATCAAATTAAATATATTAAATATAAATGTAAAATTATATTTAATTTAAGGGTAGGGAGAAATTAGAGTTAATTTGGAGTGTTTAAATTAATATTTAATATATAAAATATATTAAATTTAAAGAAAATATATATTTAATTAAATGGGTTCCATTAATATTAATATTAATGTACTAAATATAAAAGAGAAAAATATATTTATGGTATTAAATATTAAAATAATTAATATATATTGAATACACTAAATAATATATATTTGAAATTTGAAAGAGATAAAAATTAGTTAAATATATAAAATGTTAGAGATATTTAAATATGATTTAAATAAAATATTATATCTTAACCTATTAGATATTAAAATATACTATTTGATAATAAATTCTCTCCAAAGTCTCGGTAATATGACTCTTATATTTAGCTAAATTCTCTCCAAACCTTCAGTTTTATTTCTTCAATATAAGTTTGCTTAACTTCCAGTTTTGTTTAATTCTAAATAAAATCAAAGTCGATTCTAATGTTTATGTAGCTCGAATGAAACATTTCCATTGGACCTCGAATGCACGCTCATGGAGCGAATTTCTAGGATTAACATGTGTGTATCTACATGTGGTTGTGCATGTAATACACTCCTCAACCGTGCTTGGGGAGTAACTTTTTCCTCATTTGACTTTTGTGATATCAATTTTTCCATCCAATTTGAAGGATATTCCTATTTTAACTGATTTAGGATACATTTGAATAGTTTTGAGTGATTTGGAGCAGTCGAGAGGAAAAAACTATATTAAAATAAACACGAGCGATATGACAAGTAGTCTTGTCAAATTTCTTTCCAGCTAAATATCCTAAATATTGAGCATGATTATCTATAAAGTTGAGAGTATGCATAACCAGAGCATTACATTAAAGTTAGAGAGTGATTTGCACGTTAGAGATTTACGTGCCAAAAGACTAAAATATCCTAAAAAATAGTTGATTAATAGATTTAAATTCCTTTGAAAGCATGTTTATGAGAACTATGACAAAAATAGAGTAACTGAACGTGAATATGAACCTGAATACTCTCACGATTGTCACGTAATGTTATTCTATTCTAGTGAACAAAACACTCATAAAGTATGAGATATGATTACATAACTAAATTATAGTGCTTCCAGCACACGCCCTAAGGGCTAGTCTCAAAAACATTAGAAACAAACTCAAGTTATAAATCATCAACAATAAGGGTTTCAAAAAGGCAAAAAAAAAGCCTTATATCTCGCCGGAAATCGTGAGATTTCCAGTGAGGCATGCCTTGCCAATAAGGGCGTATTAATTCCTTGAGTCCCCCTATTAAACCCTAGGTACCTTAGTAGTCGTCTTTTCCTTTCGAGTCATTGTCGTACTTGTGAGGGAGGAGCCAAAAGGTTTAAGTGAGGAATCAAAAACGTCGCGAGACTTCAGATTTCTGTGAGTCCTTAGGTAGGAGCAAACCAACGCCAGAGTACTTCGTAACAAGTGGGACAGACGCACCGCCAAGGATGAAAGGAAGGTGGTGGTCTCATCGGCAACGGTAGTCGAACTTTGCGATTAGGGTTCATCGAGATTCTCGGGTGAGGAAGACAAAGCAGCGGGTCGCGGATCGGGTTCTTCAGGTACCCGCGAGCTTGCTCAGCCAACGTGCGGCCCACTGTTGCAGCCCGCGCCTTATAGTCTGCGTCTGACATTGACTTTGGGCCGCGTATCCATTCCAGCCCAAGACCAGCGATACCAGCCTGCATCCAGGAGTTGTGCGCCACCAGGGACCCTCTCGGCTTGTCGGCTCAGTGTTTCGGCTACGCGGCTTGGCTCGGCTCGACGGTGTGGCTCGACGGCTCGGCTTAATGGCTTGGTATATAAATAATATACCGATTCCTAGGTTTTCAACCCTTCTGGAGCCATTCCCGCTATTATTTTAGGCATCTGAGATCAGTGTAACTCTTAATTATTAAACACAGATCATGAGAGGAACTTATCTTATAGTTAGACATAAGGTTGGTTGGGTTACATCATGAAAGAATGCTAAGTGTATATTGTGGTGTTATAGGAGGTAGTTAGACATGGACGTTAGCTTATCGCGAGTAACTTCGGCCAAGGCCAAGAAGTTAGTAACCTTACTGTTGGTGTTAGTTATGTATGTATGATGGTGCGTGCCCTGTTGCCCTTGCATGCACCATGTGTGTTGTTGATGTATGCTAGGTTATATGTTTCTTGCCACGAAATGCTACATATGCCATGTGTATGCCATGTGTATGCCATGTTTATTTATGTGATGTTTGTGCCATGACTTGTTACCCTGTATGCATGAGCTTGATTGACAGGTTACGATTGTAATGAGAACTCTGCATGCCATGAATGTGATGACTAGTGTGCTACGATATGCTTTCTCGATGTTTAAGCTAGTTATGCTATGTAATGCGTGTTGGAGATAAACTTAAATGAGAGGAGAAAAAAAAAAGAGAGGAAAGAAGCCGTTATTAATTTTAGTTTTTAAATTCAGCCAAAAGCCATATGTATTTTACGAAAGGAGTGACTTATGGGTGAGAAAAAGTGAGATAGTTATGGCCATGTTTAGCATTAGGAAAATTTATAAATAAGCTTTACTTCTCATTGTAATATTAGAGCAAGTAGAGCAAGAACAAGCAGAGCAAAAAAAGGTTGCAGAACAGAAAGTGTTAATAGAAAAGGCTTTCGAGAATTCTTTGTCTTCTTGTCTCTCCCCTCTCGACACCCCTTCACAGTTTCGTGAGAGTTATCTAAACGAGTTAGTTTCAGAGCGAGCGTCCATTTTCTACAAGTCAGTATTAGAGCAAATTTATTTTCTACAAATTGGTATCAGAGCGGCTTTTAATTTCAACAAATTGGTATCAGAGCCGATGGCGAACATGATGGGACAAATGTCGCTACCACGATTGACGAAGACGAACTACGAGAATTGGAGCATCTAAATGAAAGCTCTTCTCGGTTCTGCATGGGAGGTGGTCGAAGAAGGTTTCGATGAACCGAAGAATACCACGGGTTATACGGCAGCGCAAAACAAGGCGCTAAAGGAATTACAATCAAAGGATAAAGCAGCATTATACATGTTGTTCTGAGCTGTTGACGAGTCGGGCTTTGAGAAGATTGCAAGGGTAACTGCTTCAAAAGAAGCGTGGGACACTCTAGAAAAGGTGTTGAAAGGAACCAACTGAGTCAAGTAGGTGCGTCTCCAGACTCTACGTGGCGAGTTGGAGAGCATGAAGATGAAGGAGTCAGAAAATGTATCTGACTATATTACACGCGTACAGACCGTGGCAAATCAACTAAATCGAAATGGAGAAATGTTACCCGAGACGCGGGTTGTGGAGAAAATCTTGAGGTCGTTAACAGACAACTTCGAGAATGTCGTATGTGCAATAGAAGAGTCGAAGGACCTAACGAAGTTCACAGTCAATGAGCTTGCCGGATCTCTCGAGGTACACGAGCAACGCAAGAAAAAAGAAGGAGGAGCCACTCGATCAAGCGTTTCAGATGAAGGCATCGATAAAGGATGAAAAGGCAGTCTACTCTCAAAATTTTCGAGGGAAAGGTCGTGGAAGTCGCGGGAATGATCGAGGTGGTTAAGGCAACACTTACGAAGAAAACTACCAGGAGAAGAGATTGTTGAGCCAAGCAAATTGGCGTGGAAGAGGACGCAGTCAAGGAAGATGTGGCTGATCAAACATTCAGTGCTATAAATGTAAAAAATATGGTCATTACGCGAATTATTGTGACTCTGAAAAATGTTACAATTGTGGAAGAATGGGACACGTTGCAAAAGCATGTCGAGCCGGAAAAAGGGTGGAAGGAACAACCAACCTAACCGTAGAAGACGTAACAGATGAAGGTCTTCTCTTGATGGCTCAAGATGAAGAGAACATCAATAACGACACTCTGTGGTATCTCGACTCAGGGGCAAGCAACCATATGTGCGGTCACGAGCACCTATTCAAAGAAATGCAAAAGATTGAAGATGATCATGTGTCATTTGGAGATGTGTCGAAGGTGGAGGTAAAAGGTCGAGGTACGATACACTTCTTGCAAAAGGATGGTGTGATGGGGTCAATCCAAGATGTCTATTACGTACCAGATCTCAAGACCAACATATTGAGTATGGGGCAACTCACAGAGAAAGGTTACTGATATTCCTAAAGGACCGTCTGCTACACCTGAAGGATAAGAAAGAGCGTTTGGTTGCTCGAGCCGAGATAGGAAGAAATCGAATGTACAAATTGAACTTAAGAAGCATACGAGAAAAGTGTTTGAGAGTCGACGTAGAGGACAAGGCATCATTCTAGCATCTCTGTTTTGGTCACCTACTGTTAGATAACACCTGATTTTTCCTTATTTAGATTCACACGATTACATTTCTTCTCCGTTTGACCATTTGACAAACACGTCGAATGAATTAACTAAGTTTTAGACGGCAATTTAGTAGGAAATGGCACAGATTCAGTTGGCCACCCTACAGCCATTTTTAGAATTGAGTTATATTTAAATAGAAATCTGTTCAGAATATTGTACAACCAGAATTAAAGGCGCACTCAAAATTTCATCATTCTCTCTCTTTCTTATTTTACGCATTTTATTTTTCTTCCAACAACCTGTTGTCGACAATTTCCTCTCACCCAAAAGAAAGGATTTTCCGGCCGATTATTGAAATCCAACACCTACATCATGGCGGCCTAAAGGGGTTAGCGAAGAAGAATATGGTACATGGGCTACCAAACATGGACTTTGAAGGAAAATTTTGTGAAGAGTGCGTGCTCAACAAGCATGCGAGAACCTCAATTCAAAAGAGGGCTGAATTTTGGGCTAAACAACCTCTCGAGATGATCCATACAGATATATGTGGACCAATTAACATTGAGTCCTTCAGCAGAAAGAGGTATTTTATTTCCTTTATCGATGATTACTCAAGGAAAACTTGGGCGTATTTTCTGAAAGGAAAATTCTAGGTATTCGAGGTGTTTAAAAAGTTAAAAGTAATGGTGGAGAAGGAAACTGATAGACACATCAAAGCTATACGATCTGATAGAGGTGGCGAGTATACTTCGACGGCTTTCATGGAGTACTGCGAGGAGCAAGACATAAGGCGATTTCTAACCGCACCGTACACCCCTCAACAAAATGATGTGGCCAAGAGAAAGAACCGGACCATTCTCGACATGGTTCGCTCAATGCTTAAGAGCAAAAGGATGCCGAAGAAATTTTGGGCAGAAGCCGTGTAATGCGCTATCTACATACAGAATCGATGTCCACATGCGAAGTTAGATGATCAAACACCACAAGAGGCTTAGAGCGGACAAAAGCCTACAATTTCTCATCTCAAGGTGTTCGGTAGTGTGGCTTATGCTCACATACCGAACCAACAAAGAACGAAGCTCGAAGACAAAAGCAAAAGGTATATCTTTATTGGATATGATGAGAAGACAAAAGGATACAAACTGTTAGATAAAACCTGAGGTTTTCCTTATTTAGCTCTGCACATTTTCATTAATTGATTGAATACATTCGTTTGACCCTTTTACAAACACCTCGAATGGATTACCAATTTTTAGATGGCAATTTTGTAGGAAGTGGCACAGATTTAGTTGGCCACTCTCCGGCCATTTTTAGAATAAGTTATATATTTAAATAGGTAAATCTGTTCAGAAGATTTCATCACCTCATTTTAACCAAAAGTCTTCCGCAACTCTTTCTCTCTCTGTTATTTTTTGCATTTTTATTTTCTTCCAACAACTTCCCTCAACCGATTTTCTCTCACCGGATTTCACTTGCCGATTGTCGAAAAACAACACAAATTACTTGACCCGATTAGCAAGATGGTGATAGTGAGTCGCGATGTGCGAGTAAATGAAACAAGCGAACGAGACTGGAACAATTCGACAGAAGTCAACATTGAAGTTGGAGAATCATCAGTCGCTGGACCAACAAGTGCATCAACAGACTTTGAAATTTTCGATGATGAAGATGAACCACGACAAACCAAAATGCGAAGTTTGCGAGATTTGTATGACTTAACAGATGAGGTACACCTTGTATGTCTTCTGGCAGATGCTGAAAATATCAGCTTTGAAGAGGCGGTGCGAGACACGAAGTGAAAAATTGCCATGGATGAGGAGATTAAAGCGATCCATCGCAACAACACATGGGAAGTGACAGAATTACCGGAAGGAAGTCAGCCCATAGGTGTGAAGTGGGTATTCAAGAAAAAGATGAATGCTCAAGGCGAGATTGAGCAGTACAAAGCGAGACTTATTGTGAAGGGATACAAGCAAAAGGTGGGAATCGACTATGACGAAGTGTTTGCTCCCGTCGCTAGAATGGAGACAATTCGATTGATTATTTCTCAAGCAGCCCAATTCAAATGGCCGATTTTTCAAATGGATGTCAAATCAGCATTCTTGAATGGTGTGCTTGAAGAAGAAGTATATCTCGAACAACCTTCTGGGTACGTGAAAATTGGAGAAGAGAAGAAGGAACTAAAACTTAAGAAGGCGCTTTACGGGTTGAAACAAGTACTGCGAGCATGGAATACTCGTATCGACACATACTTCAAGGGTACAAGCAATATCCCCACGAACATTCACTTTATACAAAGAAGAGTGGAGGTAATGTGATACTTGTCGCTCTGTATGTCGATGACCTCATCTTCTCAGGCAACAATGATAAAATGATAGAAGAATTCAAAAGCACAATGACGCGAGAATTTGAGATGACGGACTTGGGCTTGTTGAAATTTTTCCTCGGGTTGGAGGTTAAACAAGGAGAAATATGCAAAGGAAATTTTGAAGAAGTATAAGAAGGAAAATTGCAACCCGGTATCAACACCAATGGAACCAGGTGCAAAGCTCTCAAAGTACGATGAAGGAGAACGAGTGGATGCAAATAGGTACCGAAGCCTGGTGGGAAGCCTTCGCTATTTTACATGCACAAGGCTAGATATTTTATTAAGTGACGGCAGAATAAACCGGTTCATGGAGGAGCCAATTTATTCACATTGGAAGGTGTTGAAGCGAGTCCTACGATACGTCCAAGGAACATTATCGCTTGGGTTATTCTACTCAAGAATAGAAGATTACAAGTTAGTTGGTTACTCTGACAGTGATTGGTGCGGAGACATAGACGATCGAAAAAGTACATCGAGTTATGTATTCTTCATGGGCAACACAACTTTTACTTAGCTTTCAAAGAAACAACCGATCGTGACACTCTCGACGTGTGAAACTGAGTATGTAGCAGCATCTTGGTGTGTGTACCATGCAATATAGCTTAGAAATTTGTTGAGTGAGATGGAGTTAAAGCAACGAGGTGCAACCGTAATACAAGTTGACAACAAATCAGCAATTGAGTTGGCCAAGAACCGAGTAAACCATGAAAGAAGCAAACACATTGACGTTCGATTTCATTTTATCCGAGATCATGTGAAGGAAGAAAACGTGGAATTGCTGCATGTGGCAAGTCAGGATCAAGTTGCGGACATCTTTACAAAACCGCTACCGAAAGTACTTCTCGAAAAATACAAGAAGATGATTGGCATGACATATGGTAGGAGCATTCAAGTTTATGAGGGAGTTTTGTTACAAATAAACGTAAATGAGAAAGAAAAAAAAAGAGAAAGAAGCAGTAATTAATTTTGGTTTTTAATTTAGTAAAAAAGGCATATGTATTTTAGGGAAGGAGTGACTTATGGGTGAGAAAACGTGGGATAGTTATGGCCATTTTTAGCGGTAGAAGAGCTTATAAATAAGTTTTACCTCTCTTTCTAATATCAGAGCAAGAGAAAGCAGAGCAAAAAAGGTTGCAGAACAAAGTATAATAGAAAAAGACTTTTGAGAATTCTTTGTCTCCTTGTCTCTCCTCTCTCGACACCCCTTCACAGTTTCGTGAGAGTTATCTAAACAAGTTAGTTTCAGAGCGAGCGTCCATTTTCTACACGTCAGTATCAGAGAAAATTTATTTTCTACAAATTGGTATCGGAGCGGCTTTTAATTTCAACAATGCGGTGAGGGGATGGAACGTTGTATGTATAATGCCATGGAGGTAAACCTTAAGGACCTCATGCACGTTATGTGTTATGTACACGGGGTTACTTTCCCGATATGTTGATGATGGTATGGACGTGTACATTCGATATCATGCTCGTTATGATATCATGCAGGCCCTCCTTTTTCGTGGCGTCCGGTATTGTATGTTATACGTACCCGACCAAGCCAGGCCTAGGGAGTTTGCATTCGAATTCGCTTGGTGGGCCCACGGTTACGTACGTGGGCTATGCGTGGGGAGCTACCTTGCATCCACCTTGCTCGGACAAAGCAAGGGCCTAAGGCCATGGAAAGGAATGGAAGACAGGTACCCCTCACGTTTTCTTTCTTTTGGTACTTGTGCTTATGTATGCGACCGACATGTGTTCTGAATGTATGTTGTATGCTTAACTTCAACAGTGGGGCGACTTACTGGGTATTTTATATAATACTCAAGCCACGTGCTACCCATATTTTCAGGTAAGGGCAAGACCCCCATGTACGGCTGACGGTGAACGCTGCGAAGGTCATGGAAGTCTTAGGGAGGGCTTGTAGTGTCGTAGGTGTCTTGTTTGGACTATTTTGAATGATAGTTAAATTGCAATTATTCCTCTAGTTACCTGTTGATTTAATCCTGAGTTAGATTGTCGCTATTGTTTTTTCCAGATATGAACTACTTATAATAATGAACGTGTCGTCGATTGAAGTTGTCTTACATAAATTTTCGTACTTTTGTCATACGAGTGCAATGTAACGCTGCTAATTAGTTTAGAGAAAATTATGGGCGTTACAAAGATACTCTTAGAACCTAGTTTACCACCACAACATTCAGAAGAACATGAGATGACTAACCATGTCTAATATTAGTTGTGAACGGTATCACTAGAATTGAGACCACTTTTTATTCCATTTGGTATGTTATTAGAACTATTATGGACATCGATTCAGACCTAGTTATACCCTTATCTTGATCAGTAGGCTTATGATAGAGTACGGTTGGGAGGGGCAAGGGACCACACAAGTAGATTAAGTTAGTTGGCTAACACATGGAGTCGCTCCCCTAGATTCTGTGTGATGTTTTAGTCATGGGAGGGGCAATGGACCACAAAAGTAGATTAAGTTAGTGGGCTAACACATGGAGTCGCTCCCCTAGATTCTGTGTGATGTTTTAGTCATGTGTAGAGGTTGATAGCTAACCTTTAGTAGATGATGTTCAAGATCCATTCACGATTTTTTATCGCACTTTCATGTATTAGAATTTTTATGAACTTGTGTGATATGAACCAAAAGACATCAATCATACAATATACTTCAATGAAAATGTGAAGAAAAGGTTGTCAAAATTATCAAAAGATGTTTCAATTCATGCCACGTTGAAGAAGAATAAAGTCTGATTGTTATAAATTTTGGGTGGGTTACAATTTAGAATAATTTAGAGTTATTGTATTTTAAGACTTTTTATTTACTTTAGGTTACATTTACATGATGGCTAATTATGGCCATTAATATGAATGTTATAACTCTTGGAATGTGTTTAATAATTTCATTTTTGAGGCTATATAAAGCCATGTATGTTGGATTTGTAGGAAGACTTGGAAAATGTAGTAAGAGAAGCATTTGTGCTCTTCTTTAGCCAATGACTAAGTTTCTTTGCAATTCTACGTAGTTTATTTGTAAGAAGACTTGGAAAATGTAGTAAAAGAAGCATTTGTGCTCTTCTTTAGCCAATGGCTAAGTTTCTTTGCAATTCTATGTAGTTTATTTGTAAGAAGACTTGGAAAATGTAGTAAAAGAAACATTTGTGCTCTTCTTTAGCCAATGGTTAAGTTTATTTGCAATTCTATGTAGTTTGGGTTGTACGTAGAATCATTCAAACTCGACATGATCAATCTTGCTTGTGGAGTGATTCGAATCTCAATCAAGTGTTCTTGTCTTGAGATATTTGATCAACAAGAATCATTCAAGCTAGACATGATCGATCTTGCTTGTGGAGTGATTCGAATCTCAAACAATGTTTTTGTCTTGAGATATTCGATCAACAAGGTAATCCGAATCTTACTTTCCTTGTAGTGATTCCTTATCTTATCATTGTGCCTCTCAAATTCATGGATACAAATGATTCTCTTTCTTGACAATGTAAGCAAGTTAATTCACCCCAAAACTCAAATAGATATTTACGAGTTGAACAGAGAAGTTAGCTGACTTTCTAGATAATGTGAGCAAGCTGGGTAAGATGAATAAATAAATTAGTTCACCCCAAAACTCAAATAGATAGTTTACGAGGTTGTCCAACATTACATTACGTAAAATACCTTCGAACCTCAATTGGATTTGGGATATGCATGAGAGTCATTTGAAGAATTTCAAGATCTACCAAAAGCTTTGAATAACTTGTAGAACAGCCAAATCTTTCTCGAGCCAAAACATAGCTAGAGAGTCTATAAACAAGCTACTTCTTAAGCATTTTTATACCCACTATTATACCCACTAGTTATTGTTATTTTTAGGTGATAGTTGATTAGTTAGTTGAGTTGGAGAGCATTTGAGAATTGTTTGTCATTGTTGTAAATTCTTAACCATGCAATATCATGATCTTGACAGCTCAAGATAAGTCTTAAAGAGAATTCAAGCTTTATTTCTATTTTTTTTTTTTTTTTGCCTAATTTGCGACTTAGTCGAACCTTAGACGAGGTTCTCCTTCGTTCAACCGAACACAACTCATGCAAAAATTAAGCTTGTTCGGCATACATATCGCCCGTTTGTGCATGCTCACTCATTCCAACTCTAGCCAACTTGCCCCTATTCTAGGCTCGACCTTACCTCTATTCTAGGCTAAGATTCTTCGAACGCAGCATCGCTTCTCATCTCGTCATCGTGACTTTCAACAATACAACCCATGCTTTGTGATGTTATTCCAAGTCTCGAGATGTCATCGACCTTTGTTGCTTGCTCTGACACTCTTATCGAGAATTGATCCATGAGTTGATTTTATTATTAGAGTACCTCGAACATCCATCCATTTATGTACTAGTGAGGCATGAACCATCATATGTTCATGTTAAGTCATTTATGAATATTGTACTGGAGAGCGGGCCCATATACTAACCTACATCTCATGGGTTGGGGCACAATCCTAACACACCCTGTCATCCGACAATATTCTCGTAAAATGTATTTTTAAATGAAGACGCTCAAGACATCCAACTTGCAACGCTCGCCCGTACCACGACACAAGCATGTGCCATGAAATATCTCACTTAGGTCATAGAACCCAAGGGTTGTGGAGAGCCGACACTATGTCTCCTCCTATTGTACATTTTGAGGCATATTTGGTATGGTTGGATTAGATGTGATTTTGGCGAATGTTCATATGAACTTATGGAACAAAACATCCATTTGGTGTCCAATTGACACCAAATTTTGTGAGCTTTTATATTTCATATAGATGGACTTAATTCTAGAGGTGTATGTTGAAACTCATGTCGGAACCCCAACTTTTGAGTTTATGACTTGGGGCCTTACCCAACTCACTGTGAGCTTGTTTTTGAAACTCTTGTTTACCCATTGCCTTCAATCTTGCTTATGCCTCAACTTAGCATTGATGCACACTCTTCTTGGTGTGTTGGATGATACACTGTTCTCCTTAGTCACATCATGATATTCATAACTTACTACTCGTGAGAGTCATAACCTACTATCTTCTTAGTACAATCGTGACACTCTCCTCCTTAAACTAGTTATCATTCTCAATGAATTTCTCTGAATTGTATCGTTGACAGTGACATTGTGCAGTCACAAAAGAGGGAAGGACATATACATTATGTCAAGGACATTCATTAATTTCTCCAATTTGTGTAGACATAAGATGATTAGTTCAACATGGATTCATAGCAACAAAAGGCCCTAAATATTAAAATAAAAAAAAGGAAGACAAAAGGGTACAACAAAATTGAGTTACAAAAGCAAACATGTACCTAGCAATAATGTATGTGATTACATTTAATAAGATTCGTCATTCGCAAGGAAAGAATTAGTAGGGAGCTCACGTAATCATATCGTGACTTCCAAGTTAAGGACTCTGGTGTAAATCCTTCAAAATCAACCTCACAAAGGTCTAGAAAGTTATCAACTTGTGCCAAATCCATATTCAAATCTGCATTTTTGTTCTTTAATAGCTCCACATCCAATAAAGCTTGTAAAGAATCTTTGCTCATTTGATATAGTTTCATGCAGCTCTTAAAGACTTCTAGCGTCCGATTATCCAATTCTCCATTTAATGTTTGATTGTAAAGGTACGAATGATCATCGACGACAACACGAAGTGTTTGATTGATGAAGATGGTGAGAAGGGACGTCAAATTTGTCTTTAAATCATCACGAGGATCAGATCCTATCACAGAATTGCAAAGATCTTTTAACTCTTCGGTTTTGTTGCAGGTGTCGTGAATGAAGTCATTTGCCACTTCCATCTCTAGATCTAAAATATCGGCCGCTACAAAGGAAACAAGAACAGAGACCAAGACGACGACAACAATGGACTGATTCATATTGCTCTCTCTCACAAAATTCAATCTTCTACTTCGAGTAATACTATAGAGAAAAACATGTATATTTATACATATAAGATCACAAGGACAAGAACAATCGGCTGGTTCATATTGATATTAACAGCTTTCAAATTACACCCAAATATGTCCAAAGTGTTACCATTGTTACCATATATGAATATATACTTTTCTTCATCTTCAAGTAATCCTCTTAAGACAGATTGTGTTACACAGTCTAAGCTCCCAACTAGGCGATATTGTTCTCTTTGAACTATTCATTTCGGCTTTTTCCTCAAAAAATTTTATAACGCGTCTGCTAGAAAAAAGTTTTCACTCTTATAAAAAGTGTTTCGTTTTCCACTCCAACGGATGTGGGATCTGACGGATTGTTGCTTAATAAAGATTCAATTCTATCTATTTTACGAGGCGGTGGTCAAGAATGAAGAAAAACGTTTATTAGCATTTGCATGCATCATGATTTTCTTACCATATATACAAACGTCTTACCATATGTGTAATGATACTCTTTTCTTTATCTTTTCTTTAGTTTAACTAATTAGGATATAAATACTAAAAAAAATTAAAAATTGAATATAAATAACCATCGAATTAATTGAATATATTATTTTAAAATTTATATTTGATCGGTGTTAATTTTTATGTAAAATTTTGTTTTAAGAACTAAAATTTTAAATTTTGCCAATTCAGATGTACTTAATTTTTAATTAATTTTAGTATATTTTATTTTATTTTAAAATTTATATATAACTTCATATATTTCTCATATTGGTTAATCTTTATTGATATTTTATTATTCCACCCTTACAAATTATTTCATACCACGTCGACTTAGACAATCTAAGTCGACGTGGTATGTCGTAGGTCACATATTGTAAATCTCACTAGCTTTAATGAAAGTGGGAGATTGTTGGAATTTGTATCCTAAAGCTCGTAGTTTTTGTAATCGAACATTTTCTTATTTATTAACAAAATATATTTTTTTTATTTTCTGTTGTATATGATGTGATTATGTTATATAATGACTTGATGATGTTAGATAATGATCTGATGATGTAATTATATAATGATGTGATGATGTTGACATGATGATGATGATGCATAATAAGATGATTCAAGACGTATGATGATGAAATGACTTAATATGATGATATTCTATATAAATATGATGTGTATGTATTAAATGTCATGATGTATTATGACGACGAGTTTTCAAAGACACACCCCTAGTTAATGTTAATGATAATGAAAGTATGAAGGCCAATGCATGCATGTTACTTAGAGTAATGTGTGAACGGTGTATAGGGTTGTGTCATAAAGATGATTTAAAGATGAATATTATAGGGACCTCATGCATTTTGTGTGTTCATATATATCGGGATACTTCTCCATTTATGATGATGAGTACGAACGCATACACTATAATGATGATGGTCATGCCTAATATGACACTTAGAGGTCTGCTGACCTTCGGATGTCGCTACGAAAAGCTAGCTTGACTATGATGGGTCAAGAGGGGCGTGAACCACTTGGAGACTCATGCTCGCACATGACTACACATCCAATTTTGTCTGGATTGAAAGCCACCTCTACGGTGGTTTTAATGATAGGTCCCTAGAACATGAGTTGCTTGTCTGTGCATTTCCTGACCCTACTAGTAGATCATATTTCTTAAAATGCTCCAGTTATGTGCTACTTCTATTTTAGGTAAAGCCAAGGCAATCTTGTATATCTGACGACGACATCGCAAGTATAGACTATAACATGTGCATAGGATGGTGGTATTTAGTATTTCCATATGTTATTTTAAAGATGCTTTAGAACATGTAAGTCCATCACAATGTTTTATGATGAAGTTTTAAAGGTTTAATTCTGCATAAGAGCATAAGTTATGATAACAATAACGACTTTAGGTTAGTAGAAATCTAGGATTGTTACAAAGTATTTCTTAAGAAAAGTTCAAGATGATTACTTACCTCGTCATTGATGTTCGGGACCTTCGCTCTCGAACTTCAGATGCCTGAATCACTTCAAATTTCTTTAAAAGACTCTTTAGAGTATCTAGTTTTTGTAACCGTAAAGTTTTTAATGAGGGTCAATCTAGAAAGAGGATTCGAGAAAAATTAAGGGAGCAGTTGGCTTGGCCAATTCAGTTGAGTAGGCCCACACATTGTCTTCTTCCTCTAGAAAGAAAAAGACGAGCACGAACCACTACTCTACTGCTTAAATATGGTGTTGTAAGGGGAAAGTTAGAGATTGATTTCATACTTTCTCGTTAATTGTAGTCTAAGTTATACACTTCTAAAGTTCGTTAGGAAACTTATTTTCGCCGAAATTCAAATCCAAAAACTCTTTATTGAGCGGCCAATTCTAGAGCTTTTTAGGACCTGAATTTTTCACGAAAGCTCTTCCTTATACTTCCCTCAAGCCAAAGAATTTGTTTTGGAGCGATGTCAATTCAAAATCATGTGGTCCTAATTTTAAAATTTGTTTCTCGATATGCAACTTACCCAAAAATGCAGAAATGGGCATTCTTGTGCAGCTCGATCCTACCTAATATCCTTAGGCCACGAATCCTTCGTGAAAATCTTCAATTTTAGTTTCTTAAAGCTTAATGAATCATCAATTTTAGATGAAAGGAGTTGTATAACGGAATTTACAGCTTTCCACAAATTCTTGCCAAAAAATGATTTTCTTCAATAAAGCATTAGCCTTGGTGGTCTTCTATGAAATTGTTCTATGAGATACGTTTCTCTTCACGAATTTGCATCTGGGCACAGATGGGATGTTTTGAGCTTTAATCTTTTTTCTTTTAATGATAGACCTAATTGGAAAATTATGTTTGGTACCTTTGACACTCAATTTCTTCACCAAATTTGTGGGTAATCTTATTTCGATGGTGTTGAACTAAGTTTGAAAGAAAAGGTGGACTATAGTTCTCAAATTTGGAAGAAATTCGAAGGTAAGAAACTCATAATCTTAGAGGCTATAAATTGTAGTTGAAGGCTCGACTTAGCTCGATTCTTGCTCCATTAAAAGCCCCTATTTCAGACTTTATAGAGGAAGATTAAACTAAGATTGAAACCTCTAGAATAAATTTGAGATTGAATTTTTTGAAAATTTTGTCACGAATATCTTATTCAATCAATGACAACCAACCTCTATTTAAATTCTAGGCTTTGGATTCGATGAGTTGTGCCTTCTCTAGAATGGTGAAAATTGAAAAATTGGCTAATTTTTCACAAGATGCTGGCTGTGGTGGATTTGATCTTCTAATTTGTGGCACTTTCGGGACTCTTTTGAAATTTAAGGGTATTTTGGTAATTTGTATATTAAAAAGCTAGTCATTTTCTCCTCTTTGGATCATCTTGAAATTCCTTCTCGGTAAGGAATTAAAAATTTGATAAGTTCCTTAAAAATTAGAAAATGACAGTTTTACCCTTTAGACTTTTACCCTTCGTGGGGTCCTCAGAAAATTTCAGTTTCTAGTCTCGATTCATTCAAATACCTTTCCTTTACTCAAAATCACGTACATTACGAATGACAATCGAAATGACAACCTAAGAGAGAACGAGTGTGTGAACGAAGACACAACTATGGAATAGATACAATATAATGCATAGTGCCAAAGTGAACGCTTCATGGACCACCAATTGCCGCATGATAATAAACCCTTTTTCTGATGCCTTTTCTTCTACCTCTCGTTTCTATCTTTCTCTTCTTTTTTTTCAACTTTTCTTTTTCATAGTAACTAAAGCAAACTCCAAAGTTGATCCCTTCCAAAGAATAAAAACAATAAAACAAGAGAAGGATTGGTAAATGCATGTATACATGACAATAGTCGTTCAAGTCTCAGACATAGGGAATAGTTTTGAAGATGTAAATCTCGTTCTAAGAGAGAGCAAAGACATTCCGTTACAATTACATGAATAGGTATTTGTACGTGCATTACACCGATATAAGATCATAATCCTACCAATAGACTTCTTTGTTACTTATTATTTTTGGGTTAGAAAAATATTAGAGGCTCTAACATAATTTAAAAACCAAAGTAAATATAGAATCTTGAATAGTCTTCATAGCACTTTTCATGGAAGAAAAAAAAAAAAGATTAGATAAACCCGTTTGCAATAATAGTCTAAACATAATTATCAGTTAATTTATTATCTATTATACAAATTAATTATATCATCTTATCAATAATTAGAAACAAAAGCTTGGGGTAGGTCCAAGCCCTATTGATAGTTAAAGGGAAGATGATAATTGTTTAGGCTATGGGATCGATTTTGATGACCTTAGATATGATTATTGAAGAAGCTTGGTTCTTTCTTCTTCTATTTTTTCTGATATTCTATCTGTACTCATTTATTTTTAAGGGTTACGAGAAGAGAGAAAAGAATTTGAAGAATCGAGTAAATGAATTAAATCGAGTAAATGATTCTTATGGTTAGAGTTTGTTTCGTTTACCTTCCAGAGTTGCTTTTGAACCTTATTTGAGGCATTTGATGTCAGTATGACCTCTATTTACTTAAATTAAAGTATTTTTTAGCTAAAAGTTAGGAGTATTCATTACTTTTAACTAAATTAAGTTCGTTAATATATACTATTCCAATGTCATGGATCCATATACGTTAAATTGGACATTGGGGGATAGAGTTATTTAGGGACTTCACCCAAGGCCAAACAAGTAACTGAATTTTGTGATGTATGATGACGCATGTCTCGTGGCCCCTATATGTGTCATAATTTATGAATGTTATGCTATACATGTGATGTGATGACTTATAATGCTAAGTTGTGTATGTTACGTGATGCCCTATTATGCCATGCTAAGTATGTTATGCTATGTCATGATACGTCATGCCATCTGAAGTCATGTTATAGATTTATATTATACTAATGATGATGTATAATGAAAGCCAGGACGAGTATTATGCATACATGACTCATGTGTGCATTCTGACATGAATGAAAGGAATGATGATTTGTTTCTTATTATATGCTATGATTTTAAGTCATGTGGACCTCATGCATTTATGTATGTCATGTGCACCAGAATACTTTCTCGTTATGTTATGTTAGTATAGACGCGTATTTTGGATATTTATGTTCGATATGATATCATGCGGATCTTTCCCTCTGTGGTGTCTAGCGATGCATCAACGCGTTTAGCCCAACACCCCAAGCCCAAGGGTACTTATACAAGCCTACCTGATGGGTCCATGTGCGCATGCGTATGCCGTGTGTGGACAAACATTCAACCCGACCGGACAAGAGCTCAAGGCCAAGTTATGATGTTTTTAAAAGGAAATGTCCCATCATGATTGTGCGTATATGCATTACCTGATCCCATCCAACGGTGAAGCTACTTACTTAAGTATTTCTTAAAATAGTCAAATCCCGTGCTATTCTTATATTTCAAAGAAAGGTAAGATTGCCCCACTGCAATGTTGGAATGACCATGGAAGCTAAGCTAGGATGGTAGTATGCATTGTTTTCCTTTAATAATTGATAGGTATTAGGATTTTCTTTTTTTGTACTAAAATTTATGTCAATGTTTTTGTTATGACATTGTTGACGTTTTTTTTATTTTAAATTGAACATATAAATATGTGGCTTCTTTTGAAATGTTTTATTAAGTTTTTTTCTACATCTATTAATACAGTCATGCATGTAATGACATCTCTAGTCAAGATAAAAAAATTACGGGCGTTACAGAATCACTCTCATTTGCATGTAACCTCGGTTTATTCATTTACTCCTCGTTTACTTGAGTGACCCGTTTACCCATACACGCTAACAAAAAAAAAAATGTTTTGAACCAAGACGTATAGATGGATATGTGCAATTTCTATGTGGAGTATCTTCCGTAGATGAACCTTATTTTTTGGGCCTGCTTTTCTCTCGTCTGTCCTTTTCACAATCACAAAAAGCAAGTTCCATTCTAAAATAAAGTGTTGGAATTAATTATTATTCAATGTTCAGAAATAGGTACATAGCTTCTTCTCTGTATTAATGTTTTAGGAGAACGTACGTATATAAATATATATATATAGCTAATATGGGTTTAGTTGTTACTTTAGATTGATTAGAGCTTTATTAGTATTGTGGATCAATTATTCATTTTATTTTATTGTAATGAAGACTATAAATATCATGTTTGAGGGTTATAATGAATCTTTTTAATTATTATTACATACAAACAAATATGGAATTCGATCAACGACAACTCTTCGGCTTAGGTCTCATTTGTACAAATGTTACTTTGAAATTGGAATGAGCATAAAGAAATTAACGATATCTTTTGAATAGTTCTGTCGGATTGGTCGTTCAAGACCTTTGATGATATGAACCAAGAGACATCATTCATACAATATACTTCAATGAAGATGTGAAGAAAATGTTGTCAAAATTATCGAAAGAGGTTGCAATTCATGTCACATTGAAGAGGAATGAAGTTTGATGGTTATAAATTTTGGGTGGGTTACAATTTAGAGTAATTTAGAATTATTGTATTTTAAGACATTTTATTTACTTTATAGGTTACATTTACATAATGGCTAATTATGGTCATTAAGTATGAATGTTACAACTTTTGGAATGCTTTCATTTTGAGGCTATATAAAGCAATGTATGTTGTATTTGTAAGGCAGACTTGAAAAATATAGTAAAAGAAGCATTTGAGTTTCTTTGCAATTCTATGTAGTTTAGGTTGCATGTAGAATCATTCAAGCTCAACATGATCAATCTTGCTTGTGGAGTAATTCGAATCTCAATCAAGTGTTCTTGCGTTGGGATATTTGATCAACAAGAATCATTCAAGCTAGACATGATCGATCTTGCTTGTGGAGTGATTCGAATCTCAAACAATGTTCTTGCCTTGAGATATTCGATCAACAAGGTAATCCGAATCTTATTCCTCTTGTAGTTGATTCCTTATCTTATCATTTGATCTCTATCCAGACCCGATGAAAAAAAATGGGATCACTTCTTATGGACTCGTTGAGATTAATTCTAATCTCGTTCATGACTTATTAGAAGTAGAAGGTGCTCTGTCGAGATTGGGATCCTCACGGATAGAAAAAGATTACAGTCGATATGATAATGATCGAGTGAAATTGTTTCTTCGGCGTGAACCTAAGAATCCTTTAGATATGATACTAAATGGATCTTGTTCTATAGTTGCTCGAAGTTTACTCGAAGTTTGAATTGAAGGAATAACAGCCAAGAACGGTTAAATTTCTATAATTTTGAGAAAATGAATTTTTCTTTTAATAAGCTTAGAAATTTAATCCTAGACGTTCTAAATGAAACCCAAATCCATTTTCAAATTTTCGAAAATTGGGTTTTGGCTTGAAATGGAGAGGAAAATTTTGAAATTGAAGAAACCCTCTCATAATTAAAAGAAAGAACAAACCCTAGATTTTCATCTTTTCGTGTGACTAGTATTACAATCGCACTCTTAATGGCAGTGGAATTGCGATTGTGCGGCACTCACTTTTCAACGACAAGTGAGCTAAGCCAATTTGTTCTTGCGTCGCCTACGGCCAAGCGACGTATACTCGAGCCTCTGGCCTCGGTTTTAAGAGAAGGTTTTAGAAAATGAGAGGAGAGAGAGATTTTCGAAAGAGAGATTTTTGAAAGAAACGTTATATAAGCAAGCAAGAGAGAAATAACAACGGCTTACAGTATATAACCTTGGGTAGGGAGAAGTTGACAATTAGTCGTATCACTTATAGTACATTCTGATACATTTCATATCTGACAGGCCTAGACATGATATTTCTGAAACACATATTTCTTACAAATACAAAAGTAAAACACTAGAATATGAAAAAGACATAAAAGGGTTGGGTTTGTCATGGGCGTGCGGCCATAGGCAACACGCCTTGGACGAGCATGACCGTGACAAACAGCTCCCTCCCCCCGTGGGCTGTCTTCTTCTACGGGCGGCAAACTCCCCCATCTCCAGCAACGCGCGCCGCCTTAATTCTTCGATGACCAGGACCCCCGACGTCCAATTGCTGTGGGTGGTCTTGCACGCGATGGCAACCGCACTAAATGGCTTGCCGTAGCTAGAGCACCCAATCAGAGTGGTTTATGACGATCAATTTGTGCGGCCACGACGTTCGAACAGCCAACGCACAACGAGAGGTCTCCTTCCTGGCGGCTTGACGTAATAGATCCCTGGTCGGCAACAACTTTGTTATAGGCTCAATACAATAACAAAATATACTCCAAATTACCAATAAGCTTTAATTTGAAAAGGTCCATTATTTTTAAGGCTTCCCAAACCAACAACTCAACCTACTTGGGAGCCAGCTTTTTCATTGGCACACCATTCAATGTCTAGGTCTAATATCAGTAGTAATAATCCAAACTCACTGTGAGTAGATAATGTTTTTTTTCGAATTTTTTTAGAATGGACTTGGGTGGAGTCTGAGCGTGTGCCAATGAAGACTGAGGACTGAGTTTGATACCATTTGTAACAACCCAAACCCACTATTAGCAATATTGTTCTCTCCGAACTTTCTTATAATGGACTTGGGTGAAGTTTTGGGGGTGTGCTAGCGAGAGCTGGGTCTGATACTATTTGTAACTGCTCAAACCCACTAATAATAGATAGTTTTCTTTTCAAGCTTTCTAGAATGGGCTTGGGTAGGTTCTAGGCTGTGTGCCAGCAAGGATTGGGTCTGATATCATTTGTAACGGCCCAAACCCGCAACTAGCAGAAATGGTTTTTTTTGGGCTTTCCTAGAATGGGCTTGAGTGGAGTTTTGGACAGTGTGCCTGCGAGGACGTTGAACTCTTTAGGGGTGGATTATTAAATCTCAGTTAAAGAGGGGAACAAATTATTTCTCATACAAGGGTGTGGAAACCTCCCCATATGAAACACATTTTAAAATCGTAAAGCTGATAACTATACTTAACGAGTCATATTTACCAGCGGTGGGCTTTGGCTGTTACAGGCTCGTAAAAATATATATCTTAAATAAGCTAACAAAAACACTCGAAATTTCTAAACAAAAAAGAAAAATATTGGAAAAGAGAGAAAACCCAAGACTAAATAGACAAAATTTAGACTAGAATTAAAGAAATACCCTTGAAAATGAAACCCACAAGAAAGAAGACGACTAAAACCAAAATAATTGTACAGAAACTCATTGAGATCAAGTCACACCCAGAGTTCCCCCAAACACTTCAGTAAAAGATTTGGATTTCTTGGCATGTTCATCTGAAGTGCTTGGAAGGGAACTCTAGGAGACGCCTGATCGAACACATTTTGTAACTCTATATTCAAACCCTTTCCTTTAAAACCCTCTATTTATAACTTAAGTGGTGAGCACATGAATCTATGGCTTGGAAGGACACAAAAAACGTAGATGCCTGTGAAGAGCCATTAGGGTTTGAACCAAGACGCATACATGGATATATCCAATTTGTATGTGGAGAGAATCTTATGTGGATGAACCTTATGTTTTTGGGCTTGCTTTTTCTCTCTTATTTCGTTTTCACTCCTTTTCACTCGCACAAATCCAAGTTCCATTTTTGAACGAAGTGTTGGATTTGAGTATTTGTCGACAATATCATAATATTTAAGACTCTTAAATATCACTGGAATTGGTCTATAAATTCATACCCGGTTAACCAGTATTAGCGCTCGTGATAGGTTACTCTTAAAGATTTAATTTATAAACTTAAGGTAATATAAAAAATAGCATATAGATTGACCTCGAATTACGTGTTATTCATGCTAAAATTTAATTTATCCAATCTAGTTTGAAGGCGTTACAACTCTAAATTTACTTTTTAGTTGAAACAGAAGATACTAGTTCAATGAATCTTGTTTATCAAGATCTAATTATACCTATAGCATTTTGAGACCATAATTATAATCTCTAAGGAATTAAATCATCTAAGTTCATTAATTAATAAAAAAATTTACTCCATTTAAGTGAGTTGGATTAAGAAAAAGAGATATATTTTTTATTTTAGTAGAATTTCCCCCACACCGTAACTTATCTCTATTGCAAAATAATTTCCTCTATGTTAAGTAGATTCAATCGGTAAAGGAAGGATCGACACTGAAAGCGAGATTCACCGATAACGAGTCTAGTATTGTTCCTCTCATGGATTATAGTGGGGCATCTTTGTTTTTAGAATTTTGTACTGTTTAGTAGGTGAATTTGGTAAAAATAACGATTATATCAACAAGAACCCTTCTATCAATTTTGTTGACTTTGATGCAATGCCATGAAAATTTGCAAAAGCGATTTTAATATGGAAAATGACTTTGATACCCTTGGTTTAAATTAGAGTAGAAACTTTAAAGTAAGTTGATTAATAATTCTAGCTTAAGCCAACTAGGGTAAGTGACTCCACTATTGGCTCAGTTGGAAGAATTAATTTATGTACGATGACACATGCCTCGTGGCACTTGCACGTGTCATATGTGGGATATGTTGATATGCAATGTTATGTTATATTATGTTATGATACACTATATGATATTACGATCCACCAATTTATGCTACGATATGTAAGATATGCCATGATAAGCTATGACATGTTATACTAATATATGCCAGGTTCAGCTATGTCAAGATGTTGTCATGCCGTAATATATAAAATTGTTATGAAACGGTAATCTATGATGCACAAACCTCCTTATGCCATGTCATTAAAGCTATGTTATGAATGAAATATTGTACAAGAATTATGTACACATCATTTTCAAGTTGACGATTTATCTTGTATAATTTATTATTCAATGATGGAAAGCTATGGGGACCTCATTCATAACTGTGTGTTCACGTGCATTAGAATACTTCTTCGTTATGATGAGTACAAACGCGTAGATTACAAGTATGATTATGACATTTATGTTCACCATGATGTTATGACGGTTGCTATTTTCTTTGGATGTCTGGCACAGCTCATTATTTAGTGCTATCCTGACGAGCAGGCCTAGGGGGTGTGCAAACCAGCCTGGTGGGCCCACGTTCACATGTGTAGGTCATATGTAGAGAAGTACAGCACATCCAACTTACCTGAACTAGAAAACCATCTAAGGCCATGAAATGATCTTTAAAATGATAGATTCCTCCATGTTGCATATGCTTGCAATTTTCTTCTCCAACAAGGATCACTTACAGAGTGTTTCTTGAAATACTTAAGTTATGTGGTATTCTTACATTTCAGGTAAAGGCAAGAACACCTCTGTATGGATGATGGTGACGACGCGTTGAAGACCATAAAACTTGTCTTAGGGTAGATGCATTTCATCTTTTCGTAGTCTAAAGTTAGAATATAACATTATTTTATTTTCCTGGTATCGTTTCTCATTTTCATTTTAAATGTTTTTGTGTTGTCTTAAAGGTTTTACCTTAAACATTTAAATCCATGACTTTGTTTATGAATTGTTTTAAATGAATATTTCCGCACTAAAGTTCATATCATGCATACAGTAATGACTTTACAATAATGACTTTACAATAATAGAAAAATATGGTCGTTACAATAAAAATATTAAAATAATTACAGCAGAAAACAAATCACGTGAATCTTAGATAAAATAAAACAATGCCCTAATCTTTCTAAGGGCTACCAATAACATGAATTCTACTACCCTAGCTTCAGTCTCATGGCAATCACTGCGACGTCATCATCCATGTAGATGTACCTTGTCTTTACGTAAAATGTAAGAGTAGTATATAGCTTGCGTATTTTAAGAAATGTTCAGTAAGTGACTCCATTATTGGGGTTAGGAAATGCAATCATATACAATCGTGTGTGTGACCTATCATTAACATCATTTCATGGCCTTGGTCTAAGCTTTCAATTCGAGTAGCTCGTATATGTACCCCTAGACCTGTTTTTTGACTAGCGTACATACAATATGCATGTGATCCATTACGTGGAATTCATTCATATACAGAAGTATCTCAATGTATGTAAACATACAATATGCATGAGGTCTCCGTCGTTAAAATCATGTCATGTGTCTATGATGTAATATGTATCTTCGTTTGTTTCATACATAAAATAATCCTTTCGTGTCATTACGTAAAGTAGTGTACAATATGCTAACATGTTTTCATAACATAGCACATTCATCAATGACATAACGTGTCGGCATGAAAAACATAACATGACATATTTTATAGTATCCATCATAACACAATAAGCAAACATATCAATTACAAGATACGATATGTGGAGGGCCACAAGGCACGCGCTGTTCATACTTCAAACAATTTATCTAACCAAACTAGTAGTGAAGCAATTTACTTAGGTATTTTAAACTCTATTTAATCCTTGAAGCTCGTCCAAGCTTGTCCCTTGAAATTTAAGTTAACCCGAATGAGTTCATCGCGTCAGATTAGAACTTATTAATCGATCCTATTCACCTGCCATCTCTAATTAAGTCCCTAACTTAGTTTATAATATTTAAATTTTGCCAAACGGTGGTCGTACTCATTAATCGATCTTATCCACCTAACATCTCTAACTTAGTTTATAATATCTAATTTTTTTTTTCCTAAACCCAAATTAGAAATACAGCCAAGGATTTTGGGTGAACTTGTAGTACTAGAATAATCTCTTCAAACGAAGATTATTCCTTCCGAAGATTAACGTCAGGATAAAGCATAGGTTGTCACAATTTAGTGCAACTTATTTTAGTTTGAATTAGTTATGGAATATATGATATTCGTAATCTTCCAGAATATATTAGTTAGGAAATATATCTTAGATATTTTAATCAGTTGAATTTGAATAGTAGTATATTTTATTTTATTATCAGGATTTAGTTAGTTTATATTTTCTTGGTAGATATTATTCAGTATCTTGTATCCTATTTAAAGGTCGTGAATATCAATGAAGATAGAACATTCGATCCCAATTCTTTTCCTCATTCTTAAATCTGTATTCTTTCGTTGAGTAATAATATTTTCATATCTATGCACACTTTTGAATGGTAGATATTGCGACATAGGTGACTCTAGCTCCACCGCTTTAAACTTGTTCGGATTCATGGATGTTTTATAGGGAGATATTTTTATCGATCACCTAATATATTGAAATCATGATCTAAATGTTCATAAAGACCTAATAGAACGATATTCGTATAAATCAACTAAGCATAAGTAATTCATACATACATTCACGTGAACCTAGCATGCAATTTGATATACGACTCAAACATATTCAACGGGAAGATAATGTCCATCTAACATGTAAAGTGCAAATAAATAAATTTTTCATTCTCCATTCTAGTACAGCAGAAGACATTTTAATAGTCATCCCTCCTTTATTCTCACACTATAGGAATTTTTGTAATTTTCCATAGCATGCTTTGCATACTTATCCGAAAAAAAGCTCATTAAAGTTCTAAACATGTATATTCTAAAAGCTCATTAAAGTTCTAAACATGTATATTCTAAAAGCTCATTAAAGTTCTAAACATGTATATTCTAACAACTTAAGGTGAGATAAGCTCGCATGCTAGCACGTTCTAGCAACTCAAATATTGCTTGCCTAGAATCCACCTCTGTACCGCCAACGGTTGTCGGCTGATTGATGGCCTCAGGTCAAACTACGTGAGTTCAAGTCTAGCAGCATGTAGATCCCTCAAATTTTTCCTATGCTGACACGTGTCGCAAGCAGTTTGGTTTGAGTTTTCGGATGTGCGCACAATTCACGGATCGGGCGAGCGAATCGAGTCGACAAGTTTGGGTTAACTTGTGGGTCAGATCAGCTTCGCGCCGCCTCTAAAACCAACAAAGCATCACGTGTCTACTGTTGGGCCAGCCACTTCTCCACCCATTTAGCAACACGTGTCCCTCCTTCAGAAATTTAAAATATCGAATAAAGACTCAGATATTACATTTAATTTTTATAAGTTAAAAACAAAAACCTAATTGGTTATTTGAAAGTTTAATATATAAGGACAAGTAAAAGAGTATGATTTGCATATAAATGAAAATAATTATTTCAATTGGTATGAGAGTCAAATTTAAGAAAAAAGAAAACATCAATGCCAAAAGAGTATCAAAGTCATAGAAGGGTTTATGTTCAAATATAGATACAACATATTGAACGAGAAACATTCTCACCTCCAAAACCTAGTCAATTGGCCCATAAGTAGAACACCTCCAACCACACCATGACAAGTGTCACCTCCCCTCAAACCCTATACTTCCATGTGGCATGCAACCTTTACACGTGTCAAGCAATGCTTGGATCAAACTACTCTATAAAATTACAACCAAGAGTGTTCGTACTCAACAACAACAATTCTATTCACCAAAATCCTTTGTTTCCAACTCTTTCTAGTCAGACTTTTTGACGAAGGGTAAAAATAAATGGCAGACAGCTCTCAAAGTTTGAGCTACCAAGTTGGAGAAGCCAAAGGCCAAGCACAGGTTCACCATGTCATTATTATTTGTTTAAATGGTTCATGATAAATATGAGTACATGGAGTGATGGGTAATATAGTTATTAACGTGATTATGTAGGAGAAGGCGAGTAATCTGATGGATAGGGCAAGTGGTGCAGCCCAATCAACTAAGGAGTCATTACAAGAGGCAGGACAACAGATACAAGCTAAAACGCAAGGTGCAGTTGATGCGGTCAAAGATGCTAGTGGCATGAAGAAATGAAGTTTTTCTATTATCATTTTCTATTGTTTCTATGAATGAGGATTTAAATTAAGTTGTCATTTTAATTATTATGTTTTCACTTTTGTATTTTGTTGGTGTCTTATATTTTTTATTTGTGAACTTAATTTAAATTATTATTAATAAACTATTATTTCAGTAATGCATAGTCATCAATTGTAATAATGCAATTTTTCTTATTGGTAGTCGCTATGATTAGTATTTCATTCTTGTTCATTCTCATTTTGATTATCGTGCTCTCTCTCGTATTTTGTTTGTTTTGATTTTTATACCCAAATTATTATTATTATTCATTTTTTGAACAACCTACATGCTAACATCGTAAAAAACATGCATGTTGCAAACTTTATAGATCGGTACAAGGTACCTCTTATACGTTCTGATTTTTCAGATCTCCTGGTCTACAGAAGAAAGGAAATCACGTTCTTTCGCTTTCGGGAAGGGAGGATTAAGAAAATCCTATTGATGGGAGCTTTCTTAGACCTTCGGAAAAAGCATGAAAAAAAAGGCTCGAATGGTATGATCCCTCCGTCACCCCAGGATGAAGGGGGCGATCTCGTAGTTCTTGGTTTGTGAAGATACGTTGTTAGGTGCTTCGTTTTATTTTCTGATTGAGGCCGAACCTAAACCTGTGCTCGAGAGATTGTCCATATACTGATAAGGGATGTATGGATTGTCGAGAAGAGAGGAGCCGAGGAGGTTCCCCGCCTGAAACCCACAAGTGAATAGAAAGTTGGATCTACATTGGATCTCACCTGAATCGACCTCCTCTTGTTGTTATAGGTAGTTGCTTTCAATTCTTTTAATTTTTTCTTAGTCATCTTATCCTTAGGATGGCTCTCATTCAGATGTGGTTTTAGTTCATTTATGTATACCTCTTTTATTCGGGTGTCATATGTCCACTAGCTTTTGCGTTGGTTCATCCCCGAACCACTAGTAGAAAAATCACTCTAATACCAATTATAAAGATTTTTTTTCTAATAAAATAGAGACGTCAGTACATACATGATATGCCTATTGTGCACGAAAAATTATGTGTTCTAGGAGAATGAAATGGGCAAACTGTTGGAATCACCAGATTAGTCCAAGCCAGCCATGCAAAAGATGAAGACAAGAATGTGCATGACTCATGGTAGAAAAAATTAGGCTGTGGTAAGGCATAGGAATGTGGAGTTCGAAGTAGGCAAGAAGACATTTTTTTTTAAGATGTCTCCATGAAAGACGTTTAGAGGTTTGAAAGGAAGGGCAAGTTAAGACCATAGCTTCATTGGACACTTTGACTATGCATGATACAAGAGTGAAAACATAATAATCAAAATGACAACTGAATTTAAATCCTTATTCATAGAAACACTAGGAAATGGTAATAGAAAAAACTTCATTTCTTCATGCCAGTGGCATCTTTGACCGCATCAACTGCACCTTGTGCTTTAGCCTGCATCTGTTGTCCTGCCTCTTGTAATGACTCCTTAGTTGATTGGGCTGCCTCACTTGCCCTATCCATCAGATTACTCGCCTTCTCCTACATAATCACATTAATAACTATATTACCCATCACTCCATATAGTCATATTTAGCATGAACCATTTATAAAAGAATAGTGGCACAGTGAACCTGTGTTTGGCCCTTGGCTTCTCCAACTTGGTTGCTCAAACTTTGAGAGCTGTCTGCCATTTACTTTTGCGCTTTTTCAAATATCCAAAAAGGTTGGACTACAGGAAAAAGTTAGAAACCAATAGTTGATGATTAAGAACACTCTTGGTTATGATTTTATAAAGTAGTTTGATCCAAACATTGCTTGACACGTATAAAGGTTGCATGCCACATGAAAGTTTAGGGTTTGAAGGGAGGCGAAACTTGTCATGGTGTGGTTGGATTTGTCCTACTTTTGGGCCAATTGACCAGGTTTTGGAGTTGAGAGTGTTTCTTGTTCAATATGTTGTATTTATATTTATATTTGAGCTATAAAGGTCTAGAACGGGACTGACAAATAAAAAGTGGATGTGGGTTTGCTCGGGTGAGAGTTGTGATTTCCAACCAAAATTGGCGAGCTAAAACTCGAGCTACAGTACATTTCAAGATATGAAATCAATCTCATTCTCTTTCTTTATTCATAGTCTATAAATTTCATGAAGAAACCAAGACCAAAAGACCATCTTTGAGGAATGCCATTTTCAAGCAGTAGAGACACTAGCGCGCACGTCTTTATCAGCTGTCTAAAGAGAAGATAATAACATAGTCAATTCAGTTTAACTGGTCACGTCATTTTTAAAATTGAACCCCTTTCAACCGATTATCATGAAATTCTTTTTGGTTCTTGAATCTAGACTCTCTGAGGAACCTAGAAAAGCAAATTTTGGGTGATTCAGGTATTGAAAGCTCCAAAACGATGCCCCAAACATTAACTTAGATGTAAGTAACGAATATGGCTTTTCTCAAATTTTACTTGTAACAATCACGTACCCTTAAGTTTAAGTAATATTAAAAGAAATATAGAGAATTAGATCTAGAACTAGAATTCAAGGACCTAAATCAAACCTTTCACTTAGAAATCAAATAACATTAAAATAACACACTAAATAGACTAAATAGACTTGAAGGCATATCCTATATATAAATTTATGAGATTTTAATAGAAGGCCATCTTTATTCTCACTCTATATTTTCTATATTTTTGAACGGACAAAAGAAGCCTGCTGGAGGGTGGAAGCCAATTTGAAGCCGATGGCATACAATGCCACCTAGATTTCAATTGTTTTTATTTTTAAATAAAATATATTTATATTTTGTTTCAAAAGTGAAAAATTTTACTGATGTTTTATCGTCTATTTTACTCTACTTTTAAGTTTTCAAGTTAGTAAGTCGTGATAAAAAATATACCGAGACCGGAGGATAAAAAAGTAATGACATTACTTTTTCCATTAAAAATAAAATTATTACTACATTCATAACATGACGGTTTTGTTAAAAAAAAACTATTTTAAAATATTTTATCGTACAAATCTCCTATAAACTTAAACATTCATAATCATGGCAAACAGATGAAAATTCCATTGGAATAAGGATAGAGGACAATTCATAACTCAGACTAATCGTGAAAACAATTTCAAACTATCATTAATAATGAAATTATAGCAAAAAGTACATAATCGTTATAACAATGACTTTATTTCATGGCTTCATTAGCTAGCACTAGCACTCGAACATGGGTGTAACACCCGAGTCCTAAAGAAAAATTTAAAAACTCAATTTTTCTTAAAGTTAAACTCTTAAAATTTTATTAAGATTCTTAGACTTTAAATTTTAATTTGAATTTTGAGATGAGGTGGAAAAGATAGTTCTTAGAAAAATCCCAAAAACTCAAGAAGTATATAAAATAAAATAGTAAAACATTAGAAAATTTGGTCAAATTCAACTGGATAGGGCATATAGGTCATTTTGGCCCTCTTGCCTAATTCAAGGTCTAAATTAGCTCGAGACTAATGGTGAAGAAAAATAAAGAAAGAAAAAGGAAAAGAGTGAACGAAAAGAATATTAGAGTTTAGAGATTCTTGAATCAGAGTTAGAGAGAAAAAGTAGAAATACACTGAAAACGACCATTTGGAGTCAAAACTTCGCTAGAGTTTCTTCGCAAGAATTGCTCATTGGCTTGGGAAAAACCATTATGTGCTTTTGATTTATTCAAATCCGTCAAGAATCGAGGAAGAACGGAAAGTATGCTTTTTGAGTTCTTGATTTCGTTTTTTCTTTTTTCGAGTTCAAAAGTCTTTTGAATCTTGATATTAATTTTAAGTATGTTGATATTGAAGGAATTTCACAAAAGATTCTTGAAGGAACCTAGAATTGATTTATACCAGAAGGTGGTGTTCCGATAAACTATAAGAAACTGAAAAATTTTGAGATTTTAGTTTTTGGACAATTTTTGGACTCATTATTTCTTGGTGTGATTGACTAGAAATGATGAGAAAAATGACTTAATAAAGATGGATTCAAAATCTACAATTTTGTAAAGAAATTAATTTAATTTGAGTTTTTAAGGGAAGTTATGAAAATAGAAAGAAAATAGAAAAGAATTGAAAACTGGTTTGGAAATCTGGAGATTTTGACGAAGAAGTCGAATGCTTAAGGTGACTGCACATGAGAGGTGCTTTTCGACCAATTCGACTCCTCTTTGTTAGTTTTTTGTCTCGATATTGAAACTAACAATAAATTTACTTGAATTAGTACCTACCGGAGAAATTTGGAATATTTTGGAGCTCTTCACACGCCATAAACTATTACACTGACTTTAGGCGAGTAATACTTGTAGGTATCGTTAGGACGTGCTACCATGTGGGCATTCCTTACCTTAAGTAATTAGATAATGCATGTTAAAGACTTCGAAATGACATTTTTGGATGAGTATGCAATGGAAAATATATCATTATGCCCAAGGTTGAAATTCCCGAGAAGCATGTTGTTTTATGTATCATGTGAAGCTAGAAAGAGAATATGCATGACTAGAATATGAGATGGGTAATATGGATGAATATGTTATGCATGATGTAAGACATTACCAAAATGCCCCTATGGTGAGAATTGTGATGCATGTTGCTTTATATGTTTTCCACCATGTTAGAAAAAAGGATGGGCTATTGTTATCTATGCTCTAGGTCATTGATGGATGTTATCTTCTCATTGAGCTTGACTTGTATGTGTATTGATATAGTATGTTTTAGCTCCAAGTGCATGACTGTATGTTCTCCCTATAGAGCGTGTTTATCTGTACAAAGCTATGGCATTAAAGTGAGGTTAGCTAGATGATGATCTAGGTTGGAACATCTCTAATAGATTGAGCATTTTATGATTGTGAGAAATGATCAGAGGGTGTAGACCCTTGTGCGCCCAGACTAAGAAAGAATCGAGAAGTTAGATAAGAGTAACTTGCAGCTAGAAGTAAGCATTAAGTCATCTAACCTCCCTTGGAATCCAATAGTTAGCTCCTAGATATGACCAAGTCAAAATTTAAATTATGGATTACACGCTTAAGTGATTGATAGGAATATCTCCCTAGCAAACGATGTATGAGAGAACTTAGTTAAGATTCGAGAGCTAAAGTTAGTGTTGTTTACATGTTGACCTATGTCAAAATATTTCTAGTAGACCATGCACCTCAGATCGTGAGGGCAATCAGAGGTCTAAACCTAAGTACACCCAGAGATTTGGATTAGCACTGAGGAGCTAACCTCGAGCATCTTGAAAAATGAGAGTGAAATTTAAATCACCTAGAAGCCCCTAAGAACCTCGTAGGTCTCCACGTCAACCAAAAACGACCAAAGTAGCTCATCAGGCTATAACAATGTGAACAGTGTCACAAGTCTGTCCACTACCTTTTTTACTTTGATACCATACCATCAAGACTCCGCTCTGATTCCCGTACCATGAAGCTAGGCATGTGAGCTACATTATCACGACACGTGCTCCAACTCAGTGGAAATAGCCAAAGATATGCAGAACAAGACCTTTGTCCTGTAAACTTGTCCCTGAGCAGGGGAGCATGGGACCATTTAGCATGGCCTAGTAGCTGACCGACACACCAGGGATCTCTTCCCCTAAACTTTGGCGACTTTTGATCCCGTGTGAGGGTCTGTCAACTAAATCACATGGGTGATGTTCAGATTGTTGTTCATTTTAGATCCATGCATCCTGTCTCGCAGCTTATGAGGTCGCGCCTCAACAATAGGATATTGGAGAGGTTTACAGTCATAGAGGAAGTCATTCCGAAGCATCAGTCTGTCTTTGTATTTGAGTCTTTTGTATTTTTTTTTTTTTTGCAATTGTATCGTAGACTCATTTTCCTCTTTTGTAATAATTCGAACATCATCTTAAAATTGAATTTTATTTTATATTTAATTTTGGTGGTCCTGTCTTTATTTAAATTTAAATTTTATCGAATTTTATCTTTTATTTTATTTTATTAGATTTGGCTTTCATCTCTTTAGTCACAATCCGATATTTGAATCTTCAAAAAATTTGGTCATGACAATGGGGATGAGTATTGACAAATATATAGTAAAAAAAGTTGGTCGTGACAATGGGGATATGATAAAAAAAAAAGTAAGTGACCCCACTATTGCAGTCATATAATTCAATCACATACAATTATATCATGGCTAGTTGGACCTCATTTTCTTGATTGTTCCTTGCTCTACTTTATTTTTTTAGTAGGGTTGGGTGCATAATACTTCTTTACACACGATTCATGTAAGCATTTGAACTCACTAAGCAGACTCATTAACGTACACTCTAGGCCTAACTATGGGCTAGCATGCTCAGCTATCGAAAGCAAACAGAAAAGAAAGGAAGCAAATAATAATGTGGCATATGAATCCGTATGTAACATGTTTGATAAGTAATCCATAATCATATGACATTCAGCATGTATGAGATCCTCTATAAAAAAAAAAATAATGGTTCAATGATGCACATAATACTTTAATGTTTATCATGACTCTTTATGAGACATATGTACATAATTGTGGTGCTTATTTGTACTCATCATACATGACATCATGGTGTCTCACTCGACATCAACAAAATCATACTAACATAGCAATCATAAGTAGCACAGATTAAGTAAATACATCACAAAGTTCATTAAAATATCATAACATGAATACTATTTAACATGATATATGCTATTCACGTATCAATCAATTTTATCTTATTTATAGTTCTAGGCTCAACTTGGTTCTCCTGACCATAAATTCTGCTCAATCAAAATTCAAGCTCACATATGTTATTATATTCATTTAGAAAATCGAGTTTAGAGTCTAATTATGTGTGAAATCCCACCTCGATTGGGGAGGAGAACGAAAAACTCTTTATAAGGGTGTGGAAATGTTTCTGTTGTAGACGCGTTTTAAAAACTTTGAGAGGAACTCCGAAAGGGAAAGTTCAAAGAGGACAATATTTGCTAGCAGTGGGCCTGGGCCGTTGCAAATGGTATCAGAGCTAAACATCGGGCGATGTGCCAGCAAGGAGGTTGTTCCCCGAAGGGGGAGGCAAAGTGTTAGACAGGACGCTGGGCCCCAAAGGGGGTGGATTTGGTGGTGGTCCCATATCGATTGGAGAAAGAAACGAGTGTCAGCGAGGACGCTGGATCCCAAGGGGGGGAGGGGGTGGATTGTGAAATCTCACATCGGTTGGGGAGAAGAACGAAACACTCTTTATAAAGGTGTGGAAACCTAACAGACGTGTTTTAAAAACCTTGAGAAAAAGCGTGAAAGGAAAAGTTCAAAAAAGACAATATCTAAAAAAGACAATATTTACTGGCAATTATCTTAAGACAATATCTAATGGCAATTACCTTACGAAATTAACATAACTTAACTATACTAAAATCAGTCTTAAACACGGTTACATATTACTATTGATTTGAAACCATAACTACATGAATCTTTAGCTTTAATTGCATAAGAAACCATCTGGAATAGTCCAAAACGGTCAAGCTAGCCAACTAAAACTAAACCGAGTTAAAGATGTCAATCAAAGATTTTTTTTCCTTTTCAATTTCAGTCTCTCCATTGTTAGTCAAAAGGGAATTATTGCATGAATCTATATATGATATGAAGTTTACAAAAGAGTATAAATATGGCAAGGAAATCGTAATGCATGCAAATACAAACAAACGTTTTGCTTCATTTCTTGGTGAATGCATCATTAAACGAATAGAATTCAACTCAAACTTTATCAAACAAAAAAGTAAGCCAAGATAGTTCAAAATCTTTATAATTCAAAATTATCTAAAATATTTTATTTTTAAATTGATTTTTCTTTAATTTTTATAGTACGGACAAAAAACTAAACTTGACAATCATTACTTTTCAGCCAAGGTCTTCCCTATAAGGTTCATCTATATGGTAAGGTGATAAATACGGACAATACCTCATTTCCTTTACTACAAATTAAAGAAGTCAATGCTCGTAAGTTTAAATGACTCGTAACCATTAAAAGATTGAAACTTGTGAGAGTTCGATATGAATCTGTCAGTTTTGTTGTCTTTGTCACTTTTCTTGTTTATTGAACACTTCGTGTGCTTGTCGATGATGATTTGTACTCTTGAATTGCATTACCTAATATCAAATGAGCAAAGATTCTTTACGAGTTCTTATTGGTGAGCGACTATTAAAGAACCAAAATCAAGATTTTAATATGAGATTGATTTTGAGGGACTTACACAAGAATCCTCAACTTGGAAGTCCCGATATGATTAATTGAGCACCTTATGACTTTTGTTGCCAACGTCAAAAATTATTAAATGCAAACATATATAAGCAGTGTGAGATCCCACATCGGTTGGGGAGGAGAGCTAAACATTTTTTATAAACGTGTGGAAACCTCTCTCTAACATACGTGTTTTAAAAACCTTGAGCAGCAGTTTGAAAAAAAAACTCAAAGAGGACAATATCTTCTAACAGTGGGCTTGGGTTGTTACGAGTAGGTACGTCTACTACTTCATTGTTTGGTTTTTAACTTAATTTTGTCTACCTTTTTGTCTTTCTTCTTTATTGTCATGGATAAATAAAGTAAATTGTTTGTGGTCACCGTGAGACTCAAGTAAACCAGAGTTATATGAATAAATCGATACTACATTGAACAAGAGTGATTATGAGATTAGGATAGTTAAGAAATGTTTTAAAAAATTGAAAGTTACTACCTATACCAACAAAGTACATCTTCATTTTCAAACCCTAAAATAAAATGTGTTCTCTTTAGAGCAATCCTATATTAGGTGACCTTTTGAAAAAAATTCTATAAAACATGCGAGTGAAAACAAAACATGCTAAAAAAACACATGCCGGTAAGTACATGAAGTAATGTGATCATGTTGCAGGAGATGTAGAAGAATATCTAGCCATCCGTGACTAATTCAAATTCATAATTCTAGGCTTTGTGGCCTTATTACTATTTCTAACCGTCTCCAAATTTAGAGTCAATATAGAATGACTTTTCTAATATTTAAAACCATTCTAACTGAGCTATTGCGACCACTCTACTAGACATTGCATGCAATATCTAAACAAAAAGGTCACCTTTTGTTGCTATGGATTCATATTGAGCTAACCCTTTTGAGGCTACAATTTTTATTTAGAAATTATATCTCAAGAAAACCCTAAAAACCAGTTCTAAATGGAATGCCAGTTTCAGGCAACCACTGACTCCCACCAATAAAGTTTTCAACGGTAAACCTTGTAACTTGTGTAGCCGTATGTAATATATGGTAACCAGGCCAATCCACTCTTCTAGAAGTGTCAGCTCCTGGACCCGTATTATTGTACTCTGCAAAAAACAATTGGTCAACCGGTACATCTGGCCACCCTAACCATCCTTTAGGCTGAACCACAGTGTCAAGAAATGACTCGATGAACACAACCGTTGAATATTCTTTCCATGGCCGTCCAAGATACAACAATACCTTGTCCTTACTTGATGCTATCTCGGGCGACACGGTCACCTTACAGTTTTGGAAGACGAAGCCGCTTTGATCATCTATATTTGCTTTCGATTGTGCTGTTACCGTAGTCTTAATACCAAATTCTCGAACATATATATTACAATCTTGGAATACTGTGACTCCGTTTCCGAATATGAAGTCAATGCTTCCGTATATATCGCACTCTCTGAAGAATTGGGGTAGTCCCCCAGCATAAAGCGTATCTTGATAACCCAAAAACACACACTTATAGTATGCGGAGTGTTTGGCTTGGTCAAGAACTGCAACAGCTTGGTGCTCCTTCGGCCCAGCTGAGTTTTGAAATGTCAACGACTGAGCCATGAAATTTGCACCTCTTACAGCTATAAAATGAAATATGTTTTAGTATTAACACAAATTTAATCGGCTAGTGGAGAATTTGAAGCTTACTGAGAGTTGCAGAAGTTGCTGTGGTCGATCCAGTGCCATTACTTCGATCGTCAACGATGATGGTGGTAGAAGCATCATCCCCAATCAAAGCTATGAATGTCTTAGAAGGTGGAACTTCAATCAGTTCCTTGTATGTTCCAGGTTTCACATGAATGGAAAATCTTTTCGTGCTCAAATTTGGTGCGGCTGCTATAGCATCACTAATTTTGACATAATTTCCCGTGCCATCTAAAGACACTGTGACATCAAAACTATAGCAATAAGAAAAGTTAGTAACTAGCAAATAGACTATAAAGAGCATAGCAAGCTTGAATGATGGCATTTTCGAGATGAAAGTGAGAGACAAGCTCATGATATATATATATATATATATATATATATATATATATATAAAAGAGTAATTTGCAAATCTAGCCCTAGGTTTTGAGATATTCATATATAATAGAAAAGTTAAAATATAATTTTCATTTTTAAATACTTCAATTTTTAAATACTTTAACTTCACTTCATTGGTGCATGAATAGGTATATCAATAGTATAAATGAAATTTAATTGATATACCAATTATATCATTGATATGTCATGTGCAAAGAGACATACTGCAACATATGAGAAGAAATATGTTAGGCCCCATTAGACAATCATTGTTTTATTAGGCCCTCGATACATGTCAGATCCACAGGACGGATCTTCCATGCATGATAATCACTGACTACCTGCATGATAAATGCCTACCTTCAGGACGGATCCACCTTGTAGGATAATCCAACAAACAATCGAGTCACACGTCCCTAATTAGCCTCACTACTAACTCAAAGATATCGAACTAAAATGGAAAGGAAAGTGGAAGATGCTCAGAAATCGTACCGGTTGCTATCAACTTGAAAAGCTACTTTTGTCATTCTTGGATGTTGTGGAGGTCTACTACGTTCTTAAGGGTGTCTAGAAAATTTCAATCTCATCTCTCACTCCAGGACGTTTAGGATTAGCTCCCCAGGCTAAACCAATCTCTGGGTGCACTTAGGTCTAACATCTGATCGCTCATGATCATGGAGTGCAAAGTCTACTGTAATGTACTGACCTAGGTCAACATGTAAACTATTCTAGCTGTAGCACCTTAAACTTAACTTGATTCTCTTGTGCATGTTTTCCTAGGGAGATTATCCTATCTATCACCTAAAGCACCATATAAATAATCTAATCATGCATGCAAGTTTATTAGGGAGATATCCTATTAATAACCTAAAGAACTCAAATATAAGTTTAAATATTCATGCAAACAAACAAACAATCAAACTCAACTAGGAGATAACATCCATCAATCACCCGGAGAACAAATCTCATCATAGGGGCTTTTGGGTAATTTCTTACATCATGCATAACATACTCTTCCATATTGTCCACTCGAATTCCTAGTCATGCATACTAGCTTTTTAGCTTTGCATAAAACATATAACAACATGTTTCTTTAAAATCTCAACTTAGTGGCAAAATGCTAATTTTTCATAACATATGCATCCAAAAACGTCATTCCAAAGTCCTTAACATGCAATTTCTAACAACTTAAGGTAAGGAATGCTCACATACTAGTACGTCCTAGTGATCCCTACAAGTATTACTTGCCTAAGTTTGTGTGGTTACTTACTTTGATGATGCGTGCCTTCTCAAGCTAGCTTTTTCGTGTCTTAGGAGCTCAAAAATTTCTAAAATTTCTAAAATTTCTCTAGTAGGTCCTAATTCAATCCAAATAGGGTTAGTATTGAAATCAGGATAAAAAAAAAAAAAAGTTGAATGGGAGTCGAATGTGTTGAGAAATTCACACTCACACACCCACGGGCGTGCAAAGAGGTTCACCATGGGGGG
>NW_019268528.1:3693926-3704712 GCF_002738365.1 Cucurbita moschata
GGGGGGGGGGGGGGGGGGGGGGGGGGGTTAGTTCATGCGCTTAGGAGGGATAGGTGCTCTCTCAGAGTTGGCCGTGGCGTGCATGGATTGGTTGTCCAGGCGAGCTATTTTGGTCTCGGGCACTGGATCAGTCGAATGTGGGTGAATGGATTGGGTCGGGTTGCTCCATGGATCTGCGCGCGTACAGCCTGTCGACGCGCGTGTCGTGCTAGCCCATTTGTGCAACACTATCGAGAGTGTGACATGTGTCCATCAAGTTGCACGACGCATTCCTCCTCTAATTATTTCGATGATGTAACTATGTTATTGATGATGTTATATGATGTTATACGATGATGTTACATGATGAAGTTGTATGATGATGATATGATGATGATGATGCATGATAACATGATGATTTAAGATGTATGATGATGAGATGACTTAATATGACGTTATTCCATACTAAGACGATGTGCATGTATTAAATATCATGAAGCATTATGACGATGATTTTTCTTAGATACAACCCTAGTTAATGTTAATGATAATGAACGTATGAAGGCCAAGGCATGCGTGTTACTTAGAGTAATATGTGAACGAGATATAAGGTTGTGTCATAAAGAAGATTGAAAGATGAAAACTACAGGGACCTCATGCAGTTTTTGTGTACATATAAATCAGGTTATTTCTCCATTTATGATGACGAGTACGAATGCGCACACTACGATGATGATAAGCATCATGCCTCGCATGACATTCAGGGGTTTGTTGACCTTCGGAGGTCGCTACGGACAGCCAGCTCGACCATGATGTGTCTAGGGGGTGCGAACCTCCTGGAGATTCACGCTTGCACGTCTGGGTCGAGTGTAAGGAAGTACTACACATCCAATTTTATCTGAACTATTGGCCACCCCAATGATGGTTTTATCCATAGGTCCCTAGATCATGAGTTGCATGTGTTTACATTCCCTAACCTCAATAATGGAGTCATTGACTAAGTATTTCTTAAAGTACACGCTACTTCTATTTCAAGTAAAGGCAAGACACCAATATACGACTGACGACGACATCGTAAGTAGAGACCATGACACGTGCATAGGAAAGTGGTACTTTATTTTCTTTGTCTTAAGTTAGTATATGGTGTTTTTACTGTTAATGTTTCACTTGTTTTATTTAGTATTTTCTTATGTTGTTTTAAAGAGGACAATGTTTTAGGATGAAAGTTTAAAGATTTAATTCCAATAAGAGTATAGGTTATGATGACGACGATAACGATTTTTGGATAGTAGAAATCTAGAATCGCTGATGTTAGTCAATGTAGAGTCAAATTTAAGGGGGAAATCAATGCTAAAAGAGTTTCAATACATTATATATAGAATTGTTTATATTCAAATATAAATACAACATATTAAACAGAAACATTCTCATCTCCAAAACCTAGTCAATGGGCCCATAAGTAGAACAGCTCCAACCACACCATGACAAATGTCATCTCCTCTCAAACCTTAAACCACCACGTGGCATGCAACCTTTACACGTGTCAAGCAATGCTTGGATCAAACTACTCTATAAAATCACAACGAAGAGTGTTCAAAATCAACAAATACAATTTTATTCACCAAAATCCTTTCAGGTTTCCAACTCTTTGTGTGCTTTTTGAATTCATCTGCAAAAGTAAAATGGCAGACAGCTCTCAAAGTCTGAGCTACCAAATTGGAGAAGCTAAAGGGCAAGCACAGGTTCACTTTGCCTCTATTTTTTAAAATGATTCATGACTCATAATCATACGACTAAATATAAGATTAAGGAGTAATGGGTAATGTATTTATGGATGTGACTATGTAGGAGAAGGCGAGTAATTTGATGGACAAGGCAAGTGATGCAGCCCAATCAACCAAGGAATCAATACAAGAGGCAGGACAACAGATGCAAGCCAAAGCGCAAGGTGCAGTTGATGCTGTCAAAGATGCCACTGACACGAAGAAATGAAGCTTTTCTACTTACATTTCATATTGTTTCTATGAAAGGATTTAAATTAAGTTCTTGATTATCTATTTTATTGGTTTCTTATTTCTTACTTTTGTTTTTGATAAAAATGATGTTATTCATTTTGTTTTGAGGTATTATTATGATAATACGTAGTCATCAATTATAATAATGCAATTTGTCCTATTGGTAGTTGCTATATCGTGAGTATTGTATATGTTGATTATAATACATCAAGCAATGGTTACAAAAATATATATTTATAAAAATAAAAAAAATTAACCAATTGCCGACAACCTCTAGAATTTTGGCGACTGCTGGAATTCTTGGGTAACCTCTCCCATGGACACGCTCGTCCAACTCTCATTTTGTCCAAACTACCTCATTCTACCCCCAAAACACAAAACATAGAAACATCGAAAACGGAAGGAAAGAGAGAGGTTGACGAATGGTCGCGAAACCACATGACACCGCCTTATAGTGTTAGATAACGCCGTGGAAGAGAGACTAACGACACAAAACATAGAAACATCGAAAACGGAAGGAAAGAGAGAGGTTGACGAACGGTCGCGAAACCACATGACACCGCCTTATAGTGTTAGATAACGCCGTGGAAGAGAGAGACTAACGAGACAAGAAACACCTTGATGCACATGAGTGATTACTTCCAAAAGGTGCAATAGCTTTACCAACCAAGAGGATAAACATGTGATGAGTATTTAAAAATAAGTGACCCCACTGTTAAGGTCAGAAAAGGAATCCACATACAACGTATATCATGACTACTCGAACCTCATTTTTGTTGTTGTTCCTTTGGATAATTTCTTTTCTGATAGGGTTGGATGCATAGTATTTAATTACATACGATTCATGTAAATTCATGTAAACGCATGACCACTAACAAACTCATTAATATATACTTTAGGCTTGACTATGGGGCGGTAGAAAACAAACAAACAGGAAAAGAACATGAATAATAATGTGGTAATCGGTGAAGAATAATCCATGATTATATGACAAACAATATACATGTGGTCTTGCATTAAAAATAATTATCCAGTGAGAAGATGCATATGATATTCCATTAATTAAGAAAACCGAGCTTAAAGTCTGATACGTGCTACTCATTCATCAATCAATTTCATCTAATCTAGCCTATAGGCATTTCAACAATAAACTTACTTACAATTTTAGGCTAAAGGTGCTTCTAATCTCCTCTTAGTTGGTCGTTCTTAATTATTACTCAACTGAAATTCAGACTTACATATGATATTCCATTAATTAAGAAAATCGAGGTTAAAGTCTATCCATAAAATCCAAAATAATCAAATGAGCGAACTAAAGCTAAACCGCCGTAAAAGTCAATCAAAGATTACTTTTTTTATTCACTTCGACCATATCACTTAGTCTCTCAACTCTTAGTCAAAAGAGAACTATTGCATATATCTATATATGATTAGGCAGGCGTTTCTTAAAGAATGGCAAGGTAATCCTAATACATGCAAATACTAACAAGCGTTTTTCTTCATTTCTTGTTGGACGCATCATAAAACAAATAGAAATCAACTTAAATTACATTTTTAGACGTAATTTTTATATAATTATAAAATGATTTTTCTTTACTCTATTAAAGTAGAGACAAAAAAAAAATTAAACTTAGACAATCATTATTTTCCAGCCATAGAAAGAAGGTCTTCTCTATAAGGTTCATCTACATGGTAAGGTGATAAAAGATGGACAAAGTTGTGTATTATGCCCCAACTAGAAATGCTTTGATACTATTTGTTATGCTGTAATACCACAATTTCCAATATTCTAATATCACTTGTTATACTCAAATGCCACAATCAAAATGCTCTGGTACTCAATTTTTGTAGCGTAATGCCACAACAAAAAATGCTCTGATACCCAATTATTGTAGCAAAAGTAAGATCAATCGCACACAAACATAAATTAAACAAAGAGACACAAAAATTTACATGGTTCGGAGAGAAGAAATTCTTCTACATCCACGGGTGGTAGCCAATTACTATAACCAAAGTGTTTACAAGTGTATCTCTCCCACTCTTACCGTACAAAGTGTCTCAACAAAATTTCTCCTAATGTCACTTAGACAAATACAAAATGACAATAACTCCACATCTAATCCAAATGTCACTAGACAAATACAAAATGACAATAACTCCACATCTAACCTAAATATCTCTAGACAAATACAAAATGACAATAACTCCACATCTAACCCAAATGTCTCTAGACAAATACAAAATGACAATAACTCTACATCTTAGAACAATGATAGACAAACTTTTATATAGGCATAACAATACTAATTCTCATGCATGAATCAAATAAATGAGAATATGAAACAAAATGGTTATGAAGTAAATGAGAGTTAAAAATTAAAATAAATAAAAATATGAACCATCAAGGGATATGAATTAAATGAGAGTTAACAATATAGGACAACTTACCTAAGTATATTCCATTTATTACAAATTAAACGAGTCAATGTTCATTGTTTGCCAAGAAATTTAAATAAGTTTAAATGACTAGTAACCATTAAAAGATTGAATTTTTTGAGAGAGATAGAAAATGAATAAGTCTTGTTATCTTTTATCACCAAGAATTTTGATCATGTCAAATGTGGTTTGAAGAATAAGTTAGAGTACCTTTAACTATTTAGTTGAGCTAATTTGTCATATTTGTGGTTAGTTTACATTTTCATTGTTATTTGTAAGGCTATAAAAGCAAGTTTAGTACTCAATAATATCATTGCTTGAAGCTCCAATTGTTTATGTTTCTAGCTTAGTCATTCTTCTGTCAAAACCTAACAATTGGTATCAAAGCCACTGCTAGGCTTGGTAAAATAGCAAATTTTTAGTGATCAAATACAGAGAATATGAGTGAAGACAAAACTTTAACGGAGGTCCTCTCTTTGATGGTCACTATGATCACTGAAGTGAGCTGATGGAAAATTTGCTCAGAGCAAAGGGTCTATGGAGTGTGGTAGAGATTGGTTTCTTAGAACTAGATGGAGAAAAAAATTTGCTCACAGTGTGGTAGAGATTGGTTTCTCAGAACTAGAGGGAGAAAAATGCTGACGGAGGCACAAAAGGGTCACCTTGATGATGCTAGGCTCAAAGATCACCAAGTAAAGCAATTGGTCATACTGTCTTTGAACAAATCTTGAATCATCACACAGCCAAGATTGTCTGGGACTCAATGAAGCTAAAGTTTAGTGGAAACCAAAAGGTGAAGAAATCTCTTTTTAATGCATTAAGGAGAGAATTTGAGATCCTAGAAATGAAGAAGGATGAAAGTATCACAGATTGCTTCGCAAGAGTGATGATAATCTCCAGCAAGATGAGAAGCAATAGAGAAGATATGTTAGACAAGAAAATTGTAGAAAAAATTATGAGTACCCTAAAAATTTTATTTATGTTGTAGTATCTATTAAGAAATCCAAAGATATTGATGATAACATGTTCATTGATGAATTACAAAGTTCAGTTGTGGTGCATGAACAAAAATGTCGAGATCCAATGTTAGATAAAAGCATGTGATTTTCTTTATTTAGGTTATTCACTATTTTTTTCTTCAAATCAGTTAGTTGAATCTTGTTTTTAGGTCATATGAACTGAGTCATACACAGAAAATGGAAGATTATTTTTAGCTAGTAATTTGTGTTTGTGTTTTAGGGGCAAGATTTGCTGCCAGCCTTTTTAGAATGTAATTTATTTTAAATTATTTTTAGAATTCAATTTATTTTAAATAGTACAATCAAATGAGAAACATCAGCACCATGTTTTGGCAATAACAAATCTCAAATCTTTGGTTCTCTTCCTCCTCTCATTTTCTTGGGCTTTCTATTTTTTTTCTTCTTTCTACAATCTTCTTCCACTGGCTTTTCTCCGTCTAAGGATTTCCTCTCATCAGTAGGTCAAATAGAAATAAGTAACAGAGGAAGAGGAATTTATAGGGGCAGAGGATGCGGAAGAGGAAGATCAACTTTCAACAAAGCAACTGTTGAATGTTATAGGTGTCATGACTTAAGTCATTTTCAATATGAATGTCAAAGATGAATAAGGAATTGAATTATGCAAATCTAGAAAAAGAGTATGAAATGTTATTAATGACTCATATGGAAAGACATGAAACAGAAAGGAGTGATGTTTGGTTCTTAGATTCTGGTGGCTCAAACCATATGTGCGCAAATGAAGGTATATTTTCAAGCTTAAACAAGACAATTTTCCGCACTGTAAAGCTTGGAAATAATAAAGTATGAAAGTTAGTGGAAATGGTGCATTGAAATTAACTTTGTGTGGGGTTTGTTACACTATTAGTAATGTGTATCCACCTGAACTAAAAAATAATCTCTTGAGCGTTCGACAACTACAAGCAAAAGGAATAGAAGTGTTGTTCAAAGATGGGGTAGGTAGCATTTATCATCCAGGAAAAATGGCAGAGTCAATTATGAGTGCAAATCAGTTGTTCATTTTGCTTGCTGAACCAACTGCCACAACAAATGAAGGAAGATGCCTCCAAGTTTCAAACACGGATCAATCAACACTTGACACCATTGTTATGGTCATCTCAGCTACAAAGGCTTGTGCACCTTGAAATGGAAAAAAAAAAAAAAAAAAACATGGTGGAAGGCCTACCTCAAATTGTAGCTCCAAGCACCACCTGTGAGGCATGTATGAAAGATAAACAATTAAGCCTTGTTCGTGCAGATATATGTGATCCAATTTCACCAGCTTCAAGTAGCCAGAAAAAGTATTTGTTGTGCTTTATAAATGATTTCTCAAGGAAGGCATGTAGTTATTTTCTGGTAGAAAAATAAGAAACATTTTATCATTTCAAATGTTTCAAAATAACGGTGGAAAAGGAAATTGGAATGCCTATAAAATATTTAATGACAGATAGAGGAGGAGAATTCAACTCTCCAGAATTCATCGATTTTTGCAAACAGCATGGAGTAAAGAGACAATTGACCACAACCTATACCCCTCAGCAAAATGGAGTGGCCAAACACAAAAATCGCACCTTGATGAACTTGGTAAGAGCTATGCTGACAGAGAAGAAAGTGCCTAAAAATTTCTGGCTTGAAGCAGTCAGGTGAACGATTCACATTTTGAATCGATCACCCACTCTTGCAGTAAAAGACATGACACCAGAAGAGGCTTGGAGCGGAGAGAAACCATCAGTAGATTATTTCAAAGTTTTTGGATGTATGAGACATCTTCATATTCCAAATGCAAAGAGAAGCAAACTTGAAGATAAAAGTGTAACATGTATTTTATTTAGAGTCAGCAGCAAATCCAAAGGTTATAGAATGTTTGATCCAGCTACAAACAAAATTATAATAAATCGTAATGTAGCTTTCAGGAAGATCGTGAATGGGATTGGAAAAAATTTGAGAATGAAACGAAATTGGACTGGGGAAAAATATTGAAATTGATGAGAACACAACAGAAGAAGAAAAAATCACGGAGGAAACGACTGAACCAGTTGTTAAAACAATTGAACCCGTTGCTGAAAACGAAGAAGGAGAAATCACGAAGGAAACAATTGGACCAGTTATGAAAATAATTGAACCAATTGCTGAAAGCAATTTTTGAGTGGCTGTTGCATCAAATTTGACAACAAGGGAGAGACAAATCTACATCCACCTATGGTTAGCATATTATTATTTTGGTGAAGGCTTATGTGAAGAGGATGAAGAAAAAATGACATTATTGATGATTTCAAATCTGGTAAATTTTGAGGAAGCAGTAAAAAGCCCAAAATAGATATTGGCTATCAATGAAGAAATCAAATCCATTGAAAAAAAAATTAAACATGGAACTTGGTGGTTTTATCGACTGGAGCAAGAAAATATGAGTAAAATGGATTTATAAAATCAAGCTAAATGAGTCTGGAGAAGTTGATAGATACAAAGCAAGATTGGTGGTAAAAGGCTACACACAAGAGCATAGAATTGATTATACGGAAGTGTATGCACTTGTGGCCAGAATGAATACTGTGAAAATGATCATTGCTTTTGCAGCCCAAAAAAGTTGAAAACTCTATCCGTTAGATGTCAAATTAGCTTTTCTATGTGGCTGAGTTAAAATAAGTTATTTTTGTTGAACAATCAAAAGATTGAGAAAAAGGGATGTGAGGAGATGATGTACATACTTCAAAAAGCTCTCTACAGATTAAAACAAGCACCTAGAACTTGGTTTAGTCAAATAGAATCCTACTTCGTAATGAAGGATTTGAAAGCAAAAATTTCTTATTGTAAGCCGTTATGTTGATAATCTTTTATTTATTGAAGATGATAAAATATTATTGGAGGAGTTTAAACGTTCCATGAAAAAAGAGTTTGATATGATTGACTTAGGTCAGATGAGATTTTTCCTTGGAAGAGATGTAATACAAAGATTAGATGGTATTTTTAATTGTCAAAGAAAGTATGCTGTTGAAGTTTAAATCGATTTTGTATAGACAATTACCATGTAATACCATTATTCTAGGACAGAAAATTGGCAAAGATGAAAATAGTGTAAAAGTGGATGTAACTTTGTATAAAGAAATAGTGGCAAATCTGATGTATCTCACCGCTACTCTTCCTGATCTCATGTTTGTTGTAAGTTTGATTAGTCGATTTATGGCATGCCCAACGTAACAACATTTTTGTCACAGCCCAATATTTTACTACGGACCGTGACTAACGACACGACACAAATGCACAAAGAGATTTAAATATGAAATAAAGAAAATCATCAAATTCCAATAAAGTTTTTTTTCGAACGACAAACACAGAACACAAGACCGTTTGGAAAATAAATTTCAAAAGAATGCAAATATAAAAATAAAGACTAAGACTGGACTGACGCCCTGGGACAACCCATTCCTCTGTGACACTTCCCGTCTGATCACGCCCACTCTTGACCGACGCCTCGCGCTCCTGAACAAAAAAAGAAAATATAGCAAGGATGAGTATAAAAATTATACTCAGTAAGTCACCTACTTGTAGGCTCTCTTCGCATCTTAATTTAACAAGTTGCCACGGTTTCCTATTTCGGTTCTAGGACATCTGGTTCTAATCTTGGTCCCTTGGGGCTTGCCCCTTGGGTTTCACTGGTTCTTCGTTCTTTCATTAAACGCCTAGAGGTTCTTTATGTCAAGTTAATATGGTCGGTATCTCTCTATGAGGTGCTACCTCTACATGGCTATCTGGGACTACATGGTACCTAGCCTAGGGGTGTGCTGAGTACCCCTACGCCCATTTAGTCCCCCTATGGGGGGCGCGACCCAACCCGTTCCCATGCAGCTAATGGGCTGTACGACGTGGGTGTTGGTGTTAATCTAACACATGCGGAAGCAATTTGGATCTTAGGCACTTTTAGAACATCAATTATTGTAAATAACTAGCATGTTCATAAGTATTAAAACTTAATGAGTTTAAATACTAACCTTTTGTAGTTCAAACTCCTTTTGCCTCACGAACCGGTTTCGAACCACCACTAGTGTCTTCTCCACTATCCTCCGGCCTTAGAACGGGATTGTGGAATTCGGTGATTAACTAAACTTGGGAGGGATTTTGTATATGTGAAGAGAGTGTTTGTGAGAGGTTTTTCTCAAGGTTTTTCACCAAGACGAAGAAGATCTTCCATGTATCATGATCACTCTATTTAAAGAGTCATGTTTGCATGTTCATGCAAATTTGAGATCACCAAATTTTGACACTTAAAATTCCACTCAAATGTTTGGGATTATGTGGCAAGCATGCATGTTTGAGTTAACCAAATTTTGACACTCAAAATTCCACTCAAATTTGTGGGGTTTATTTGGCAAACATGCAAGTTTGGTTAAACCAAATTTTGACACCTCAAAATTCCACTAACATGGATTTTTCCATTAGATGAAAGTCAACATTTTGACTTTCTTCATTTTAATTCAACGATTAATTTGAATAATGAATTTCAAATTAAAGTAACATTAAATGATTAATTAAACTATTTAATTAATATTTAATATTAATTCAAATGCCAATCCCAATCAATTCCGACACATAATTGATTAAGATATTTAAATCTTATTTAAATATCTCAGATTCTCTCTTTTTGTTTAATTCGTAAATAAAACAAAATTGCGGTTAAATATATCGTATATATGTAACGCATATTTCCTAATTTGAATTCGAACACTTCGAACTCACTCGTCACACTGTTCTATGGTTTAGTTCGATATGAGCTAGCAGAGGGACCTAATGGACCTATAGATCATGGGCTCCAATGATCCAAGATTAACCGGTTAAACTCATTAACCTGGTTAACCAACATTCGTTAACTACTAGGACACTCCACTATAGCCTAGTAGTTGCACTCCCTTCACTATAGATATATTTCTGTCCATCTGATATAACCATGATTAGTAAGTCGATCCTTCACAGGTTGTTCGTAACTAGAGTTGGGTCAATTTACCGTTTTACCCCTGAAGTTACTTCTTGTTCCTTATGTCTCACTGATCCTCTAATGAACAATTGGTTTGTGGTCCAACCAGTAAACCGAATCCCTCTCAGGCCAATGAGAAGGTGGGGCCCCTTGTTCAAGACCTGGAGTCAGTGCTTAAGGGAACTACCTTTCTTCTATTCCTAAAAGTGGGTAGGAGTGAATTCCGTCTTGCACCCCACGTCCCCAGCCATTCACCCAGTCTTACCCCTGAAATGGGAGGCCTGTTGAGTCGGCGAATTAGAGCCACTCTCACCCATGCAAATCTAAGGATAATTCCGAATAAACAGGAGTTCATGGTTAGCTCAGGATTAAAA
>NW_019268528.1:3705791-3734009 GCF_002738365.1 Cucurbita moschata
GATCGTGTTACAGGCTACGTCCTAGTATTTTTTTTTTGTAATTTTTTCTTGACTATCGAATGATTTAAGAACGTCGGAAGTTCACTCACCGTTCTCAAATGACTCTCGGATCTCCGCCCTTGGGTTGAGGTCTCGGCCAAACTTCTTCACAGACCGTGCGTGAGTTGTTCCTAGGTGAAGATTTCAGCATTTTAGGATCGATTCACGTAGGGGAAAACTCATATCTGAGCAATGTCGTTCAGAAACCTTACCTCGCGAAATGTTCTTAGGTTTTGACGGGCGTCGGCCTTGTTAGCCTCTCAATCCTTGTACGATCTCGTCTGGAGATGGATTCCGGCGGTGGTCCGTTAATCTTCCCGGCTGACTCCTCTCTGATTTCTCTCTAACTCCTCCTTTCTTTTGCAGGGAATCTGACGGGGTTCTCCTGGGACCCCTATTAAGGCTGGAGGGGCAAAATGACATTTTTGCCCCTCAGTTGACTTAGCCCCCCGCTTTTTTTTTTCGTTACAAATTCTCCCCTCCTTAGGAACTTTCGTCCCCGAAAGTAGCTATCTCTTGGAAGAGTTCCTCACGTCCTCTTCTCGTTCCCAGGTTGCCTCTTCCTCACGGCGGTTACCCCATGAGACCTTGATATCTTTGTTACACAACCGCCTAGTGTCTCGAGCCAAAATTCTGCTAGGCTTCTGTTGAGTTATGGAGTCTACTCCCTGTATTTATAGCTTGGTCAACGGCTATATCCGGTAAAGCTATATTTGGTAAAGCCATATATGGTAAAGCTATATCCGGTAAAGCTATATATGGTAAATAGCTATATATAGTAGATGGTTAAATCTGGTAAAGCTATATTTAGTAGACTAAACCATATATATATCCCGTCCAGTAAAGCTTTGGAAAGTACTTTCTATGCTCTGTACTCTCTCTTGTTGTACATACCTGAAGTCATCAATAAAAAAATCCTTTTTAGCCAGAGTTCTCCTTGCAATTTTCTCTATCCTTTTCTTTGTGTTCATCTAAATCGAGCGTGTGCGTTGTTATGCGATCCTAACAACTGGTATCAGAGCAAGGCAAAATTCACCACGATCTGTGAAGATGGAAAGTTCAAAGATTGGAATTGAGAAGTTCGATGCATCCGATTTCGATTTCTAGAAGATGTAGATTGAAGATTATCTGTACCAGAAAGATCTTCACGAACCTCTGTTGGGGGTGAAGCCGGATACCATGACCACGAAACAGTGGAAGCTAAGGGATCGACAAGCCTTAGGGATGATCCGGTTGACGCTATCCAGAAACGTGGCGTTTAACATCATCAAGGAGAAGACAACGTCAGATCTGATGAAGGCGCTGTCAAATATGTATGAAAAACCGTCGGCTATGAACAAGGTGTATTTGATGCATAGATTGTTCAATCTACAGATGTCTAAAGGTGGACGTGTTGCGGATCATATAAATGAATTCAATATGATCATAAGTCAACTGGGTTCGATGAAAATTAATTTCGAAGATGAAATTAAAGCGTTGATTTTGATGTCATCCTTACCCGAGTCATGGGATACTGTTGTTGCCGCAATCAGCAGTTCCCGAGGATCTGATAAACTGAAGTTTGATGAAATTCGAAATGTAGTTCTCAGCGAAAGTATTCGCAAACGGGAAACTGGAGATTCATCAGGCAATGCTCTCAGTGTTGATCGAAGGGGAAGAAGCAAATCAAAGGGCTCAAACAAACATGGGCGTTCAAAATCAAAGAACCGGGAAAAATCTTCAAACAAACCCAACGTAACGTGTTGGAGCTGTGGGGGAAAAGAACACTTTCGGACAGATTGTACAAAACTAAAGAAGAAGCAGAATCATAAATCTGAAGATGATGATGATTCTATATACACAACAGAAGATGCTGAGGACGTTTTAATCCTTAGTGTGGATAGCCCAGTTGAATCCTGGATTTTGGATTCTTGTGCATCGTTCCATTCGTCTCCAAGTAAGGAATTGTTTCAGAATTTCAAATCAGGAAATTTCGGGAAGGTGTATCTTGCCGACAACAAAGCCTTGGAGATTGAAGGAAAGGGAGATGTCTCTATACAAACTCCAGCAGGAAATCTATGGACATTACAAGATGTCAGATACATTCCTGGTCTCAAGAAGAACCTGATCTCTATTAGACAGTTGGATAGCACAGGCTATGCAGCAGAGTTTGGAAAGAGTTCCTGGATGATTGTGAAGGGCGCCATGGTTGTTGCGCGTGGCACAAAATCCGGAACCTTATACACAACTGCAGAGTGTATAAAAATGACTGCTGCTGCTGAGAGTGCTTCCAATTCAAGTCTATGGCACAATAGACTTGGACATATGAGCGTCAAAGGAATGAAGATGCTAACTGCGAAAGGAGCTTTAGAAGGCTTAAAATTTGTTGATATGGGTCTTTGTGAGAGCTGTGTTATGGGCAAACAAAAACGAGTTAGTTTCACAAAGGCTGCCAGAGAACCGAAGATAGTGCGGTTGAAAATGGTCCATACAGACGTCTGGGGACCATCTCCAGTTTCATCACTTGGTGGATCAAGGTACTACGTCACCTTCATCGATGACTTCAGCAGAAAGGTATGGGTTTACTTTCGGAAACACAAGTCAGATGTGTTTACCACCTTCAAGAAGTGGAAAGCTGAAGTTGAAAATCAGACCGGCTTGAAGATCAAATGCCTGAGGTCTAACAATGGAGGAGAATACAACAAATTAGAGTTTATAAAATTTTGTGCAGCTGAGGAAATTAGATTAATAAGAATAATTCCCGGTAAGGCAAGACAATGGTATTGCAGAAAGGATGAACAGAACATTGAATGAGCGAGCAAGAAGCATGAGGATTCATTCTGGATTGCCAAAGACATTCTGGGCTGATGCTGTGAACACAGCAGCATATTTGATTAATAGAAGGCCGTCAGTACCCTTGAAGTTCAAATTTCCCGAAGAAGTATGGACAGGAAATGAACTCAAGTACTCTCACTTGAGAACCTTTGGTTGTACTGCGTATGTTCACATTGATCTAGAGAAGAGAGATAAGCTTGATGCTAAGGCTGTAAAATGCTACTTCATAGGCTATGGATCTGACATGTTTGGGTACAGGTTTTGGGATGAGAAAAATATGAAGATCCTAAGACACTGTGATGTGATTTTTGATGAAAATGTCATGTACAAGGACAGAGAGAAGATAAACTCTGAGACTACAAAGCAAGTGGGAGTTGAACTTGAGTGGCAAGAAAATTCACGCAGTGATGGTACAACAGAAGCTCAAGAAACTTCTGATCCTATTGCTGAAGAACCAGACGTGGAGCAAGTTGCACCTGAGCAAGTGTTGAGAAGATCATCCAGAACTACCAGAGCACTAGATAAATATTCAACCTCATTACATTATTTGTTGCTGACAGACGAAGAGAACCAGAGTCCTTTGATGAGGCCCTACAAGTGGAAGATTCAATCAAGTGGGAGCAAGCCGTGGATGATGAGATGAGCTCACTTAAAAGGAATAATACGTGGGTGCTGACTGAGTTGCCTACAGGAAAGAGAGCTCTGTTGAACAAATGGGTGTTCAAAATCAAGGTTGAACCAGATGGCAGAAGAAAGTTTAAGGCCCGGTTAGTAGTTAAAGGATATTCACAAAGAAAAGGCATTGATTATGTTGAGATCTTTTCTCCAGTTGTGAAATTAACTACTATCCGAATTCTGCTGAGTATTGTTGCATCGGAGAATTTGCACCTCGAGCAAATGGATGTAAAAATGACTTTTTTACATGGAGATCTAGATGAGGAGATCTATATGCAACAACCCGAAGGGTTTGCAGCTCCAGGCAAGAAGTACATGGTGTGTAAGCTCAATAAGAGCTTGTATGGACTGAAACAAGCACCGAGACAATGGTACAAGAAGTTTGACTCCTTCATGAGCAAGAGTGGTTTCCATAGAAGTGAAAAGAATCAGTGTTGCTACCTCAAGAAATACACTGATTCTTATGTGTTTCTACTCCTGTATGTGGATGATATAATAATTGTTGGATCAAGTATGAGGGAGATAAACCACCTGAAGGCAAGCTTGTCTTCAGTATTTGAGATGAAAGATTTAGGTGCAGCGAAGCAGATCCTTGGGATGAGAATTTCTCGAGATAGATCTGCTGGCACATTAAATCTATCCCAAGAATAGTACATTGAGAAGGTGTTGTCCAAATTCAAGATGAATAACGCTAAACCCAGGACTACCCCCTTGGCAAATCATATTAAATTGTCAAAGGGGCAATCTCCCAAGACAGTTGAGGAACGTGAGCACATGGCATTAGTTCCGTACGCTTCTGCAGTTGGGAGTTTGATGTATGCTATGGTCTGCACTAGACCTGACATAACACATGCAGTGGGAGTTGTTAGCAAGTACATGGCAAATCCAGGGAAAGAACATTGGGAAGCTGTGAAGTGGCTTCTGAGATATCTGAGAGGTACATCCAATACTACACTTTGTTATGGCAATGGCAAAGTAGTTCTGCAAGGTTTTGTGGATGCTGATCTGAGTGGAGATGTAGACTTCAGCAAGAGCACATCTGGGTATATCTACACTATAGATGGAACAGTAGTGAGTTGGATGTTCAAGCTTCAGAAATGCGTTGCTCTTTCATCTACTGAAGCTGAGTACGTGGCTATAGCTGAAGCTGGAAAGGAGATGATATGGATGACAGACTATCTAGAAGAATTAGGCCGGAAGTAGTGTAAGAAGATCCTTCATACAGATAGTCAGAGTGCCATACAGTTGGTGAAAAACCCAGTCTATCATTCAAGGACAAAACACATTAGAAGACGGTACCATTTCACTCGTAGGTTAGTGGAAGAAGGCGATATGTGTTTGGAGAAGATAGAGGGTGCAAAGAATCGAGCAGACATGTCAACAAAATGTGTTGATGTTGGAAAATTAAGGTTATGCAAAGCCCTAATTGGTATGGTGTAGGATCAGTCTCCAAGTGGGAGAATTGTTGAGTTATGGAGTCTGCTCCCTGTATTTATAGCTTGGTCAACGGCTATATCCGGTAAAGCTATATTTGGTAAAGTCATATATGGTAAAGCTATATTCGGTAAAGCTATATATGGTAAATAGCTATATATAGTAGATGGTTAAATCTGGTAAAGCTATATTTAGTAGACTGAACCATATATATATCCCGTCCAGTAAAGCTTTGGAAAGTACTTTCTATTCTCTGTACTCTTTCTTGTTGTACATATCTGAAGTCATCAATAAAAAAAATTCTTTTTAGCCAGAGTTCTCCTTGCAATTTTCTCAATCATTTTCTTTGTGTTCATCTAGATCGAGCGTGTGCATTGTTGTGGGATCCTAACAGCTTCTCCTCGTAAGACAGATCTTCTCGAAGAGGAAGCATCCCATGCTCGATTACATGAGTAGGGTCGGGAGTATACTTTCGTAGCATGGATACGTGGAACACGTTGTGCACGGCGGTAAGGTTCGGTGGTAGGGCAATTCTGTAAGCCACAACCCCAACTTTGTCTAGAATCTCGAAGGGGGGGCCTATGAACATTGGGCTCAATTTCCCTTTCTTTCCGAACCTCAACACCCCCCTCATAAGGGCCACCTTCAAGAACACGTGGTCACCCACCACAAATTCGAGGTCCCTTCTACGCACATCTACATAGCTTTTCTATCGACTCTGTGCGGTGAGTATCCATTGCTTAATTTTCTACACCGCTGTGTTGGTGACCTGGACCAACTCTGGTCCCAGTAGTTGCTGCGTGCCTACCTCTTCCCAAAACACTGGTGTTCGACACCTATGCCCATACAGTGTCTCAAAGGGAGCCATCTGAATGATCGCTTGATAACTATTGTTGTAGGCAAACTTCATTAAAGGCAGATGTTCGTCCCAGCACCCAGAGAAATCTAAGGAGCAGGCTCGCAACATGTCCTCTAAAACCTGGTTCAGCCTTTCGGTCTGTCCGTCCGTTTGAGGATGGAACGCTGTACTGAACCTCAACTGAATTCCTAGTGCCTTCTAAAGACTCCTCCAGAACTGAGCGGTGAACCTGGTGTCCCGGTCTGATACTATGGACACTGATACCCCGTGCAGGCGTACTATCTCCTTGATATATAACTGAGTCCACCGATCCACTCGATATGTGGGCTTTCCTAGAATAAAGTGGGTCGTCTTAGTCAGTCTGTCTACAATTACCCAGATGACATTGAAACCCTGCTTTGTCTTTGGCAAACTCGAGAAGAAATCCATATAGACTGCTTCCCATTTCCTCTGAGGAACGTTCAGGGGCTGTAGCAATACTGTTGGGCGTTGTCTCGGGGCCTTCCCCTGCTGGCAGGTCAAGCAGCAGCTTACGAAATCCGCTATGTCCCTCTTCATTTCGAACCACCAGTAAAACCTTTTCAGATCCTGATACATCTTCGTACTTCCAGGGTGGAACACATAAGATGTATCATGGGCTTTGGTCATAATATCTTTTAAGATTCCCTCGTCTCGGGGAACGCACAGGCGGTTTTGCCATAGCAGACCCCCGTCTGAGGAGATAGAATACCCTACTGGCCTCTCTGTCTCAGTCTGACTCCACACTTTACTGAGGTGTTCAACAGACCTCTGAGCGTCGATAACTTTCTTTCGTAGGGTGGGCTGTATAGTTAACTGTGCCATCTGAACATTACCACCTTTAACCACCACGTCTATCCCAGCCCTCTTCATCTCATCTTGTAGTTTTTTCTGTGTGGTGATCATCGCAGAAGTATGCACGGCCTTCCTGCTCAATACATCAGCTACCACGTTGGCTTTGCCTGGATGGTATAGGATCTCTATGTCATAATCCTTTACCAGTTCCAACCATCGCCTTTGTCTCATATTGAGCTCATTCTGCGTGAATAAGTACTTGAGGCTCTTATGATCAGTGAAGACTTGTACTTTTTTCCCATACAGGTAGTGCCGCCACGTTTTTAGAGCAAATACTACCGCTGCTAACTTCAGATCATGCGTGGGGTAGTTTCGTTCATATTATTTCAATTGTCGAGAAGCATACGCTATCACCTTACCTTTATGCATGAGCACACACCCCAAGCCTTTCCCTGATGAATCACTATACACCACGAGATTACCTGACCCGTCTGGAACTGTAAGGACTGATGCAGTTGCCAACCTCTTCTAGAGTTCCTGGAAACTCTTTTCGCAGGTTGGAGTCCAAGCAAAGGGCTTACCCTTCTTGGTTAGCTGAGTCAGCGCTGAGGAAATTGTGGAGAAATCCTTGTTGAGTTATGGAGTCTGCTCCTTGTATTTATAGCTTGGTCAACGGCTATATCCGGAAAAGCTATATTTGGTAAAGCCATATATGGTAAAGCTATATCTGGTAAAGCTATATATGGTAAATAGCTATATATAGTAGATGGTTAAATCTGGTAAAGCTATATTTAGTAGACTGAACCATATATATATCCCGTCCAGTAAAGCTTTGAAGATGTACTTTCTATTCTCTGTACTCTCTCTTGTTGTACATACCTGAAATCATCAAATAAAAAAATCCTTTTAGCCGGAGTTCTCCTTGCAATTTTCTCTATTCTTTTCTTTGTGTTCATCTAGATCGAGTGTGTGCGTTGTTGTGCGATCCCAACAACGGGTATCAGAGCAAGGCAAAATTCACCACGATCTGTGAAGATGGAAAGTTCAAAGATTGGAATTGAGAAGTTCGATGGATCCGATTTCGGTTTCTGGAAGATGCAGATTGAAGATTATCTGTACCAGAAAGATCTTCACGAACCTCTGTTGGGGGTGAAGCCGGATACCATGACCACGGAACAGTGGAAGCTCAAGGATCGACAAGCCTTAGGGATGATCCGGTTGACGCTATCCAGAAACGTGGCGTTTAACATCATCAAGGAGAAGACAACGTCAGATCTGATGAAGGCGCTGTCAAATATGTATAGAAAAACCGTCGGCTATGAACAAGGTGTATTTGATGCGTAGATTGTTCAATCTACAGATGTCTGAAGGTGGACGTGTTGCGGATCATATAAATGAATTCAATATGATCATAAGTCAACTGGGTTCGGTGGAAATTAATTTCGAAGATGAAATTAAAGCGTTGATTTTGATGTCATCCTTACCCGAGTCATGGGATACTGTTGTTGCCGCAATCAGCAGTTCCCGAGGATCTGATAAACTGAAGTTTGATGAAATTCGAGATGTAGTTCTCAGCGAAAGTATTCGCAAACGGGAAACTGGAGATTCATCAGGCAATGCTCTCAGTGTTGATCGAAGGGGAAGAAGCAAATCAAAGAGCTCAAACAAACATGGGCGTTCAAAATCAAAGAACCGGGGAAAATCTCCAAACAAACCCAACGTAACTTGTTGGAGCTGTGGGGCAAAAGGACACTTTCGGACAGATTGTACAAAACTAAAGAAGAAGCAGAATCATAAATCTGAAGATGATGATGATTCTATATACACAACAGAAGATGCTGAGGACGTTTTAATCCTTAGTGTGGATAGCCCAGCTGAATCCTGGATTTTGGATTCTTGTGCATCGTTCCATTCGTCTCCAAGTAAAGAATTGTTTCGGAATTTCAAATCAGGAAATTTCGGGAAGGTGTATCTTGCCGACAACAAAGCCTTGGAGATTGAAGGAAAGGGAGATGTCTCTATACAAACTCCAGCAGGAAATCTATGGACATTACAAGATGTCAGATACATTCCTAGTCTCAAGAAGAACCCGATCTCTATTGGTCAGTTGGATAGCACAGGCTATGCAACAGAGTTTGGAAAGAGTTCCTGGAAGATTGTGAAGGGCGCCATGGTTGTTGCGCGTGGCACAAAATCCGGAACCTTATACACTACTGCAGAGTGTATAAACATGACTGCTGCTGCTGAGAGTGCTTCCAATTCAAGTCTATGGCACAATAGACTTGGACATATGAGCGTCAAAGGAATGAAGATGCTGACTGCGAAAGGAGCTTTAGAAGGCTTAAAATCTGTTGATATGGGTCTTTGTGAGAGCTGCGTTATGGGCAAACAGAAACGAGTTAGTTTCACAAAGGCTGCCAGAGAACCGAAGAAAGTGCGGTTGGAAATGGTCCATACAGACGTCTGGGGACCATCTCCAGTTTCATCACTTGGTGGATCAAGGTACTACGTCACCTTCATCGATGACTTCAGCAGGAAGGTATGGGTTTACTTTCTGAAACACAAGTCAGATGTGTTTACCACCTTCAAGAAGTGGAAAGCTGAAGTTGAAAATCAGACCGGCTTGAAGATCAAATGCCTGAGGTCTGACAATGGAGGAGAGTACAACAAATCAGAGTTTATAACATTTTGTGCAGCTGAGGGAATTAGATTAATAAGAACAATTCCCGGTAAGGCAAGACAAAATGGTATTGTAGAAAGGATGAACAGAACATTGAATGAGCGAGGAAGAAGCATGAGGATTCATTCTGGATTGCCAAAGACATTCTGGGCTGATGCTGTGAACACAGCAGCATATTTGATTAATAGAGGGCCGTCAGTACCCTTGAAGTTCAAATTGCCCGAAGAAGTATGGACAGGAAAAGAACTCAAGTACTCTCACTTGAGAACCTTTGGCTGTACTGCATATGTTCATGTTGATCCAGAGAAGAGAGATAAGCTTGATGCTAAGGCTGTGAAATGCTACTTCATAGGCTATGGCTCTGACATGTTCGGGTATAGGTTTTGGGATGAGAAAAATATGAAGATCCTAAGACACTGTGATGTGACCTTTGATGAAAATGTCATGTACAAGGATAGAGAGAAGATAAACTCTAAGACTACGAAGCAAGTGGGAGTTGAACTTGAGTGGCAAGAAAATTCACGCAGTGATAGTACAACAGAAGCAAAAGAAACTCCTGATCCTATTGCTGAAGAACCAGACGTGGAGCAAGTAGCACCTGAGCAGGTGTTGAGAAGATCATCCAGAACTACCAGAGCACCAGATAGATATTCAACCTCTAGCACCTGAGCAGGTGTTGAGAAGATCATCCAGAACTACCAGAGCACCAGATAGATATTCAACCTCATTAACCTGAGCAGGTGTTGAGAAGATCATCCAGAACTACCAGAGCACCAGATAGATATTCAACCTCATTACATTATCTGGGTGTTGAGAAGATCATCCAGAACTACCAGAGCACCAGATAGATATTCAACCTCATTACATTATCTGCTGCTGACTGACGAAGGAGAACCAGAGTTCTTTGATGAGGCCCTACAAGTGGAAGATTCAACCAAGTGGGAGCAAGCCATGGATGATGAGATGAGCTCACTTGAAAGGAATAATACGTGGGTGCTGACTGAGTTGCCTACAGGAAAGAGAGCTCTGTTGAACAAATGGGTGTTCAAAATCAAGGTTGAACCAGATGGCAGAAGGAGGTTTAAGGCCCGGTTAGTAGTTAAAGGATATTCACAAAGAAAAGGCATTGATTATGCTGAGATCTTTTCTCCAGTTGTGAAATTAATTACTATCCGAATTCTGCTGAGTATTGTTGCATTGGAGAATTTGCACCTCGAGCAAATGGATGTAAAAACGACTTTTTTACATGGAGATCTAGATGAGGAGATCTATATGCAACAACCCGAAGGGTTTGCAGCTCCAGGCAAGGAGCACATGGTGTGTAAGCTCAATAAGAGCTTGTATGGACTGAAACAAGCACCGAGACAATTGTTCAAGAAGTTTGACTCCTTCATGAGCAAGAGTGGTTTCCACAGAAGTGAAAAGGATCAGTGTTGCTACCTCAAGAAATACACTGATTCTTATGTGTTTCTACTTCTGTATGTGGATGATATACTAATTGCTGGATCAAGTATGAGGGAGATAAACCACCTTAAGGCAATCTTGTCTTCAGTATTTGAGATGAAAGATTTAGGTGCAGCAAAGCAGATCCTTGGGATGAGGATTTCTCGAGATAGATCTGCTGGCACATTAAATCTATCCCAAGAACAGTACATTGAGAAGGTGTTGTCCAAATTCAAGATGAATAACGCTAAACCCAGGACTACCCCCTTGGCAAATCATATTAAATTGTCAAAGGGGCAATCTCCCAAGACAGTTGAGGAACGTGAGCACATGGCATCAGTTCCGTACGCTTCTGCAGTTGGGAGTTTGATGTACACTATGGTCTGCACTAGACCTGACATAACACATGCAGTGGGAGTTGTTAGCAAGTACATGGCAAATCCAGGGAAGGAACATTGGGAAGCTGTGAAGTGGCTTCTGAGATATCTGAGTAGTACATCCAATACTACACTTTGTTATGGCAATGGCAAAGTAGTTCTGCAAGGTTTTGTGGATGCTGATCTGAGTGAAGATGTAGACTCCAGGAAGAGCACATCTGGGTATATCTACACTATAGATGGAACAGTAGTGAGTTGGATGTTCAAGCTTCAGAAATGCGTTGCTCTTTCATATACTGAAGCTGAGTACGTGGCTATAGCTGAAGCTGGAAAGGAGATGATATGGATGACAGACTATCTAGAAGAATTAGGCCAGAAGCAGTGCAAGAAGATCCTTCATACAGATAGTCAGAGTGTCATACAGTTGGTGAAAAACCCAGTCTATCATTCAAGGACAAAACACATTAGAAGACGGTACCATTTCACTCGCAGGTTAGTGGAAGAAGGCGATATGTGTTTGGAGAAGATAGAGGGTGCAAAGAATCCAACAGACATGTTGACAAAATGTGTTGATGTTGGAAAACTAAGGTTATGCAAAGCCCTAATTGATATGGTGTAGGATCAGTCTCCAAGTGGGAAAATTGTTGAGTTATGGAGTCTGCTCTCTGTATTTATAGCTTGGTCAACGGCTATATTCGGAAAAACTATATTTGGTAAAGCCATATATGGTAAAGCTATATCCGGTAAAGCTATATATGGTAAATAGCTATATATAGTAGATGGTTAAATCTGATAAAGCTATATTTAGTAGACTGAACCATATATATATCCCGTCCAGTAAAGCTTTGAAGATGTACTTTCTATTCTCTGTACTCTCTCTTGTTGTACATACCTGAAATCATCAAATAAAAAAATCATTTTAGCCAGAGTTCTCCTTGCATTTTTCTCTATCCTTTTCTTTGTGTTCATCTAGATCGAGTGTGTGTGTTGTTGTGCGATCCCAACAATCCTGAACAAACCTTCTGTAATAACCAGCTAGCCCAAGAAAACTCCTCACCTCTGTGACTGTGGTCGGCTGCGGCCACCTTATCACTGCTTCTATCTTAGCTGGGTCCACTGTAATCCCCTTGTTTGACACCACGTGACCCAGAAATGCAACTTCAGACAACCAAAACTCACACTTAGAGAACTTGGCATACAACTGCTGGGCTCTCAATATTGTCAAGACTTTTCTGAGGTGTATTTCATGATCTACCTCTGACTTAGAGTATACCAGAATGTCGTTGATGAACACTATGACAAAGATGTCTAAGAATTCCTTAAACACCCTGTTCATTAGTTCCATGAAAACGGCTGGTGCATTGGTAAGGCCAAAGAACATAACGAGAAACTCGTAATGCCCATAACAACTTTTGAAGGCTATCTTGGGTATATCCCCTTCTCTGACCCTCAACTGATGATACCCCGACCTTAGGTCAATTTTGGAGAAAACTGTTGCTCCCTGTAGCTGATCAAACAGGTCGTCAATTCTCGGGAGAGGGTACTTATTCTTTATAGTGACCTTGTTTAATTCCCTGTAATCAATACACAACCGCATGGACTCGTCCTTCTTCTTGACAAACAGAACAGGGGCTCCCCAGGGTGATACACTAGATCGGATGAAACCCTTATCCAACAACTCCTGTAACTGTTCCTTCAATTCCCTGAGTTCTGCAGGTGCCATCCTGTAAGGTGCCTTGGAGATCGGCACCGTTCCTGGTTCTAAATCGATCCAGAAATCGACTTCCCTAGCTGGGGGCAAACCTGGAAGATCCTCCAGAAAGACATCTACGAACTCCCCGACGATGTGTACCGATGAGGTTCTTTGTTTGTTACTATTATCTAAGGTCACGTTGGCTAGAAATGCACTTGCGCCACTACGAATCAACTTCTTGGCCCTTAGCGATGTTATGACGCTTGGGACACCTTTGGAAGTGGCTCCCTTGTAGTTAAAGTTGTCCCCTGACGGGAGCCTGAGAGTCACTATTCGAGTCTCGCAATCTATCAAAGCGCGATTCTCGCCTAGCCAATCCATACTCAAGATGACATCGAAGTCTTGCATGCTTAACACTATCAATGTAGCTTCGATGACACACCCTGATATTGTTACTCCACCTCCCTTAACCCTATGGGTAGCTAGCAACAGCTCGTGAGCAGGAGTAGACACTGATAGGGTAATCTTTAAAAGTTCTCTCTAGATGTGCTAGCTCTACAAACTCTTCAGATATGAATGAATGTGTCGAACCCGAATCAAACAACACTAATGCAAGATGACCAAATACGGGTAGCGTACCTGTGACAACTGCGTCAGGATGGTCAGCTTGCCTTGCTATTGTTGCATGGGCTACAGCTCGCCCTTGCTGATGTTGGCCAGCTTGGCCCCTCTGATGCTGTACTGCAGGCAGGTTGACACGCTGATCGTTTCTTTGAGGGCAATCCACTGCAAAGTGCTCTACCTGACCGCATCTGTAGAAGGCGCCTGTTCCTGCTCTGCATTCCCCCGTGTGAGGACGCCGACAATTAGGACACAAGGTCATGTTCCGTACCGGGGCTCTCCTTCGCCTATCAGTGCGGCCACAGGGTGGTCTGCCAGTTTTGAGGTGGCTAGGGTATGTCCCCTTTCCCTGGGCTGTAATGTGGGATGATTGTGCTATTCCCAACTGTAGCTTGTCGGTACGGGGTGAGTCGAGCAGGGTCGCCACTTGAAGGGCTTTCGTATAGACAAAGGATGACTGGGATGCCACATTTTTCCTTAGCTCTTCCCTCAGGCCAGCGATAAATCGTTCGCCCTTCAACTCCTCGGAACTAACATAGGCCGAAGAAAACCTTGCCAGCGTATTGAACTCCAAGTCATAATCCTCCACTGATCTGTCTCCCTGTTTCAATGCGAGGAACGCTGCCTGCATTTTCACTCTGGCAGTGATTGGGTAGTATTTGTGGAGATATGCATCTTTAAACTGACACCATGTAATAAACTCTCCTTGTGGTACAATGGTTTTCTGAGCACTTTTCCACCAGAAGTGCGCTTCTCCTTTCAGCATATATGTCCCACAATGGACTTCATACTTTGGTGGGCAGTTCATAAAATGGAAGGCCGTTTCTATGGCCTCTAGCCAGTTCTCAGCGGCAATGGGATCCACCTTGCCTCCGTTAAAGGAAGGCGGTTTATGCTTCTGGAAATCTCTTAAGTAGCGGGACTCCACAGTCATAGTCCCTGAATCCTTGCCCCCTTGCCCTGTTGACTGATTAGACATCATGGTTTGAATCATATGGTTCGTCAGAGCCTGATTTTCCATCGACGTCATCATGAACGTCTGAAACATCTCATCTGAGGGCATGGCTAATGGCTGGTTTAGCGGGACTGCTGTACACGGGGTTGGACCCGATGGGGCCTCCTTAGAGAAGGGAGTAGTAGGGGGTGTATCAAGCAGCCTTCGGGCCTTGGCCTTCATTCGGCGTCTTTTTGATCTTGATGGCTGTGGTACTGTCCCCTCGCTAGTTTGGGGCATATCCCCAACCTCCTCCTGAAATTCAGGTTGTTCCTCTTTAGGTGTTGGAACCGACGTGTCCTGAACTTCCTCTCTTCTTCCCCTTCTGGGTCCTGGCCCTACATACGGTTCGCGTCTCTTTGGTGTCATTATCTACCACAATTGAAAAAGGAACTAGGTCACAATTCATTCATAACACATCTCCTAGGTAATGTGCGATATAATGCCATAGTCGGTCATGGTATACTCTATAAATACTAACTTAACCTTTGTCTCTATGTTTCCGTCGCGTGAGAACGTCTGGTCGTGAGCGGCATGTGATTGACGAGCGAAGTCACAGAGGACACGACTCTCTATCTTAAATGTTTATAGGACCTATAACCTGGCTGCTCTGATACCAAATTTGTCACAGCCCACTACTCTGATACCAAATTTGTCACAGCCCAATATTTTACTACGGATCGTGACTAACGACACGACACAAATGCACAAAGGGATTTAAATATGAAATAAAGAAAATCATCAAATTTCAATAAAGTTTTTTTTCGAACGACAAACACAGAACACAAGACCGTTTGGAAAATAAATTTCAAAAGAATGCAAATATAAAAATAAAGACTAAGACTGGACTGACGCCCCGGGACAACCCATTCCTCTGTGACACTTCCCGTTTGATCACGCCCACTCTTGACCGACGCCTCGCGCTCCTGAACAAAAAAAAGAAAACATAGCAAGGATGAGTATAAAAATTATACTCAGTAAGCAACCTACTTGTAGGTTCTCTTTGCATCTTAATTTAACAGGTTGCCACGGTTTCCTATTTCGGTTCTAGGACATCTGGTTCTAATCTTGGTCCCTTGGGGCTTGCCCCTTGGGTTTCACTGGTTCTTCGTTCTTTCATTAAACGCCTAGAGGTTCTTTATGCCAAGCTAATATGGTCGGTATCTCTCTATGAGGTGCTACCTCTACATGGCTATCTGGGACTACATGGTACCTAGCCTAGGGGTGTGCTGAGTACCCCTAAGCCCATTTAGTCCCCCTATGGGAGGCGCGACCCAACCCGTTCCCATGCAGCTAATGGGCTGTACGACGTGGGGACACATTTCCCATGCGAAATGGCTAAGAGCAGTAAGGACAGATCAGGGACCCCTTGGTCCTCCCACGAAGCTATAGATACCGTTCACACGCTAGCAATCTATGAACGCTCTAGGGTACCTTCTTGCCGTTGTAAACCGCTAAGTTTCTAGGAAAAAATTAAGTCCGACTAGAGCGGCATATCGCTCCTAACAGTAATTCCCTAATCTTATCATAGAAATGAGCCCTAGCAATTAACAAAGGTACATGCAATCTTCTTCTAACATCATAGTATGTAATTCATGCAAACTAGGCATACCGGCTCAACGGGGCGATGACCTCCATCAAGCACCCAGAGCACGAAGTTCGCGCTCAATGGGGCGAATTCGTCCATCAAGCACCCGAAACCCGGCATACACAATTCTAACATAAATTAACGCGTGCACACATACAGCGGAAGCTTAAAGCATACAGCAACACTCATGTAATTTACCCAATACAATCACAACAGTTAATCTGACTAATAATTTACATGGAGAGATAATTTGAAGCAGAACTACTAGCATGCATGCAATCCGAGCGAATCCTACAAGTATTTCTTCCTAAATACCGGGTGGTGACTTACCTGGTTGACGCGTGCCCTTTTGCTAGCGTTTCTTTGCCCATGAGGTGTCCAAAAATATTGATTTCTTTAAATTAGGTCTCTATTCACGTAAAAACAGTATTAGAAGTGGAACGGGAACAAAAATCGGGCAAACAGAAAACAACCGGGCCAAATTAGCTGTTCCACGTGCGCTGGGAGTGCGTAGCCACGTGCGCGGGAAGGCGCCAGTGGCAGGCTGCACACGCGCTCGCTTCCGCGTAGTCGCGGGTAGGCCGGCCCGGTCGGCTCGGCTTGCGTTGCGGTTTGGCCTAGCTTGCAGGCGACACGTGTCGACGCCTCGCTGGAGCTGCGTTGCTCCAGCAGATGGTCGACGCGTGTCCGGCGCCTGTCGCCGCCCTCCGCCGCTCGCCGACCGCTTTTTTTTTTTTCTCTTTCTTCTTTCTTCTCTATCCTCTGAGAACCGAAACCCAGTCTATTTTTTTTTCCGATTTTCATATCTTTCAATCCATAGATCGGATCGATATGATTCCTTCGGCAAAGTTCTAGATCGTGTTACAGGCTACGTCCTAGTATTTTTTTTGTAATTTTTTCTTGACTATCGGATGATTTAAGAACATCAGAAATTCGCTCACCGTTCTCGAATGACTCTTGGATCTCCGCCTTTGGGTTGAGGTCTCGGCCAAACTTCTTCACAGACCGTGCGTGAGTTGTTCCTAGGTGAAGATTTCAGCATTTTAGGATCGATTCACATAGGGGAAAACTCAGATCTGAGCAATGTCGTTCAGAAACCTTACCTCGCGAAATGTTCTTAGGTTTTGACGGAGCGTCGGCCTTGCTAGCCTCTCAATCCTTGTACGATCTCGTCTGGAGATGGATTCCGGCGGTGGTCCGTTAATCTTCCCAGCTGACTCCTCTCTGATTTCTCTCTAACTTTTTTTTTTTTTTTTTGCGTTACAATTTTGTAACAGTTAAAAAGGTTAAGGTACTTGAAAGTTACTAATGCTTATGCATGTCAAGCTGTTTGGATGAGGAGAATACTCAAAGAGATTGGTTGCTCTCAAATAGAAGGAACAAAGCTAATGTATGATAATACTTCAACTATTAAGCTATCCAAAAATCCAATTCTACATGGGCGTTCCAAATACATAAGAGTAAGATTTCACTTTCTTAGAGTTCTGACAAAAGAAGGAACCGTTAATTTATTATTTTGTGATACTCGAAATCAAGTTGCTGATTTGTTGATAAAGCCTCTCAAATTAGAAGCATTTCAAAAATTGCTTGAAAAACTTGGTATGCAGAGTTTTCTGACTTCAATTAATTCTTGACAAAGAACTGTCAATAAGTTGAAGGGAGAAATTGTTACAAGAATAAGTTAGAGTATGTTTTGCTATTTAGTTTAACTAATTTGTGTGGTTAGTTTCTATTTTGATGGTTATTTGTAAGCCTATAAAAACTAAGTTCAATACACAATAATATTATCGCTTACTCCAATTGTTTATATTTCTTGCTTACTCAATAATATCATCCAAAACTCCAATTGTCTATATTTCTGATTTAGGCATTCTTCAGTCTAAACCTAACAATCACTCTTCTTATTTCCTTTGCAGTGCCCAATATTTGAGATCCAAAGATGAAAGCGGCAAATGATTTCATTCAAGACATCTGCAAAAAATTTAAGGGTGGGATGATCTTTGCAATTTTGTGATCGGATGTAATCGTCATGAACATTTAAAAAGCACAGTAGAAATCGACATCTGCAAACGTAACTTTTATTAGGGCCTTAGTTAGAATATTCGTACGTTGCTCTCGAGTGCATACAAACTCCACAAAGATTTTTCTCTTCTCAACACACTCATAGATGAAGTAGAAGCGAGTGTCTGCGTTTTGCTGCGTCCATGAAATACCGGATTCTTCATCTGTGCAATCGCAGATTTGTTGTCGACATAGAAAGTTACTAGCTTTAGTTCACTTCTAATCCCTTCGCTCAACAAATTTTTCAGCCACAATGCTTGGCACGACCCCACAGTTGCTACCATGAACTCGACTTCACAGGAAGATAAGGTCATAGTTCGCTGCTTCTGAGATTACTAAAAGATCAAATTTTTGTTAAGAAATTTTTTTGTTAACACACTAACGAATGAAGTGGAAGCGGCAAATTTCCCTTCTCGCCATGAACAAGGCACTAATCGAGCACCAAACCATGGACTTTACTTTAGGCTCCAAGTCAAGGTCTCTTATTGTTCATAAACTTGGGTAGCTATTTTAGCCTATGCAAAAGTAATAGTATATGATGTTGAGGCATTACCTCAAAAAAAAAAAAAAAAATCTCTATCAGGTGAGGACCACATAATGAGTGTTGGTCTGCTCGTCATCTCTAGAAGGTTAGCTGGCAAACCTGTCCCACAAGCCCTGTAATCACCCAAGGTTGGGGGGAGCTACCCCTTTGTACGTGCTACCTTTGCTGACTACCTGCATGATCAATGCCCACCCACGAGACAGATCCACCATGCAAGGTAATATAGCAAAATATCATGTCACACATCTCTAACAAATCTCACGCCTAGCTCGATTATACCATACTAGAGTGGAAAGGAAAGTGGAAGCTCCAAAGATACTGTACCAGCTACTATCGGCCTACATACTACCTTTGTCTACTAGGGTTGTTGTAATGGTCTTCTAGGTCTCTAAGGCAGTTTGGTGGTGTTGACATGGGTTCATGTCTTTAGGTTTCTCAGTTTCGACTCCTCAAGTCTGGTTCGGTTGAAAGCACTAGGCCTACACCCTCTTATCGTCTCTCACAATTCTAACGGTCTCAAGTAATTGTAGGTGTTTCATTCTAAGTCATTGTCTAGCCAAAATAATGCTCATACACATTCAATCATCTAGAGTTATTGTATAGTAAATCATGCACACAGTCGCACACATACAATATTTTGAATATGTGCGTTAGAAAGGTAAACACTTATCAATTATTATAATAACAATAAAGGATGAAGGTTTATGTTGGTCAAATTTAGAGTCACATTTAAGGAAAAAATATCAATGCGAAAAGAGTTTCAATACATCATATATAGAAGTGTTTATATTCAAATACAAATACAACATATTAAACAAGAAACATTCTCAGCTCCAAAACCTAGTCAATTGGCCCATAAGTAGAACAGCTCCAACCACACCATGACAAGTGTTACCTCCTCCTCTCAAACCCTAAACTTTCATGTGGCATGCAACCTTTATACGTGTCCAGCAATGTTTGGATCAAACTACTCTATAAAATCACAACAGGGAGTGTTCGTAATCAACAAATACAAATTTATTCACCAAAATCCTTTCAGGTTTCCAACTCTTTGTGTGCTTTTTGAATTCATCTGCAAAAGTAAATGGCAGACAGCTCTCAAAGTCTGAGCTACCAAATTGGAGAAGCTAAAGGGCAAGCACAGGTTCACTTTGCCTCTATTTTTTAAAATGATTCATGACTCATAATCATACGACTAAATATAAGATTAAGGAGTAATGGGTAATGTATTTATGGATGTGACTATGTAGGAGAAGGCGAGTAATTTGATGGACAAGGCAAGTGATGCAGCCCAATCAACCAAGGAATCAATACAAGAGGCAGGACAACAGATGCAAGCCAAAGCGCAAGGTGCAGTTGATGCTGTCAAAGATGCCACTGACACGAAGAAATGAAACTTTTCTATTTCCGAATAAGGATTTAAATTAAATTCTCATTTGGATTATAATGTTTCACTTTTGTATTTGGTTGGTTTCTTGTTTCTTCTTTTTCTTTTTGATAAAAATGCTCGAGTTCTTATTTTTTAATTTAATTTAAATCTCTATTCATATTGTTTTGAAGTATTATTGTAGTAATATATAATCATCGATTATGATAATGCAATTTGTCCTATTGGTAGTTGCTATGATTAGAGTATTGTACAAGGTTATTATAATATGAAGGCTTTAAAAATAAATTGTTGTTCATTTTCATTTTGATTTTTATTTAGACAAAAATACACTGGTTAGAATATATTTTTTAAAATTTATATTTTTATTCATATTTTTAACAATTCAATTGGGTTCATTACCAAATGACTTCATTTTAAAGACGAAATTTGCAAGTTGCAAATTGTTTGACGAGGATATCCTCCCATGATAGCTAGCATGAGGAGATAGTCAATGCAACACGTGGTGTAGTGAGAGTGCAACTACTTCTCCCTTGAGCGTGTCTATATGTACACATGGACGGCACGTGTGGGTGACCTTAAACCACGCGTGGAGGTGCATGAGCTAGGTATTTTGCCCCATTCAATCTTTGTTCGACTATTTTTCATTTCGATGTGAATATGACATTAATATGATTTGAATTATGACCTACTATAGAAATTTTAAAAAATTTGGAGCTCATAACACATAAAAAAGATAGCCCGGGAAAGCCCGTGCTATCTATAAGTAGCCATTCATAATTTCTTCAATAAATATTTGTAAGAATCACTAGGACATGCTTAGCATATCTTGGCTTTAGATGTTAGAATATGCATGGTTAAAACTCAGTATGGATAATTAGGATGAGATTGCCATACATGTTATGAATAATTATCGATTTTAATGATTATTGTTGTGTGAAAATGGAGGATGGAAAATTGTGGTATGTACTTCGGTCGATTGATAGATAATATCTCCCTATTGAGTTTGTATCTATGCATGATATAGTATGTTTAGCTCCAAGCTTGTAAAGCGTGTTTGTTGGCTCAAAACAAAGACAAGGTGCTAAAGTTGGTCTAACTAGATGATGACCTAGGTCAAGACGCCTCTAATAGACTTAGCACCTTAGGATCGTGAATAGATGACCTAGGTCAAGACGCCTCTAGTAGACTTAGCACCTTAAGATCGTGAATAGTAATCAAGGGGTCTAGACCCTAGTGCTCCCAGACTAAGAAATACTAGAGGAATCGGAACAAAGTACGTTAAATTCGAAAGTCTGCGTTAAGCCACTTATCTGCCTTAAGGACCTAGTAGATCTCCTCAGCACCTAAGGATGACTTAGGTGATGTTTAGAATATGTTTTATGTTCTTTTGGTAATCGATAGGAATCTCTCCCTAATAAAACATGCTTGAGTGAACCAACTTAAGATTAGGGTGCTAGAGCTAGAGAAGTTTACATGCTGACCTAGGTTAATATGTTTTTAGTAGTCCGTGCACCCTAGGATTGTGAACGGTCATCAGAGGTTTAGACTTGAGTGCACCAAGAGATTGGATTAGCACGAGGAGATAATCTTGAGCATCATGAAAATGCGAGAAGAGATTTAGATGCCTTATATAAACCTAGTAGACCTCAATGACAAAGATGCCTAAGAAAGCTCGACAGGCCTAGTAGTTATGTGATGGTATCATAGAGTCTTCACCTCTTATCTTCTCTAGTACACCCTTTCGTGTTCCTTACCAAGCAATAGTACTTCAAGTACCATTAAGTTACGTCTAGATCAAATTATGTAGTGGGTTAAGGAAACAAGATCCCATTATCATGTTTGAAAATAGCTAAGTGTCTCTTAAACGGGACTTTTGCGCGATAAACTCATCTTGAGAGAGGATGTAGGACCAAGTAGATAACTTAGTAGTTGGTTGAGAGATGAAGGTCGCTCCCACAAGATTCAAAGTGACTTCATTGCCTTGTGGAAGGGTTATCAACTAACTTCTAATAGATGAGGATAATGTTCAAACTAGCTAGATGTCGTACTGTCTTAACTGATTTTATGAGGTAGCACCTCAATCCACGGTACTAGTCATTCATTTTTGTGGTTATATAAGCAGACGGTCTAAGAACAGAAAAGCAGTTCACCTTGAAGATGAGATTTGTTCCTCAATAAACACATGACACTAGAAATGGGTGAAAAACCACCCATAAGTAAGTTGCTTACTGATTATTTTTTATACTCACCTCTTTTCCATTCATTTTTTCAGGTGTTCATGGGTTGTTGATCAAGATGGGGAAGCATTCAAGAATGGTGCCATCCCAAGACATAGTTCACCTTTGTATTTCGAGTATTTTGTTTTTCATATTGAAATTGTATCTGAATCCTATTTTTTCATTTATAATAAAATAGAATTGCACATTCTTGTAATTAGATTGCATTTTGTTGGTGTTGTTTCTTTTAATTTGATTTAAATTTTATTGTTTTTTTATATTTTATTTTATTTTCTTATATCTTTGTCCTTTTAAACATAGTTTGAGTTTTAAAACCTCAAAAATAAGGTTGTGTCCTATTCGGGTCAAAATAGTCAGGTTTTAGGTTCTGTAGGCTCTTTTTTAGACGAGAATTGTATACCTTTATGACTCAACTCAATGACGCACCTCACCTCGACTAAATATATAGTCTAACCTATAAATTTATGAAATGTTATAAGTCATGTATGAACTGATGTATGATTTAGGGGAAGCAGCTAAAAAATGGCAATATCTATTAGTGATGGACTTGGGCCGTTACACCATGTCTTCCTAAAGGTAGCATCTATGGGGGGAGTATTGAGGGAAAGATGAGCCAAAATTTCATAGGCCCTGTGAGATCGTAAAGAGGGTATGGCCTATGGTGTATAAATTAGCGTTGTCATCCATCCTTGTAGTCATGCATAACGTGTTCTAGTCCCTATGTTGTAGAAGTAAACCCTAGATCATATGCATGTCGCTAAGCTTGAGGCGCTTCTTATTACAGAGGAGGATTTGTCTTTGTCTTATTTAGATAAGCCTATCATGATAATTGCTTGCGACATGAAGCAATTGCACAATAAAGCGATTCCCTTGGTAAAGGTTCTACGGAGAAGCCATCAAGGTGATGTAGTGATCTAGAAATGCAAGGAAGACAAGAGAAAGTCCAACCCTGTTAGTGCTTCAATAAGGTCACAAGGAGGCCTTTTTTTTTTTTTTTTTTGGCTAAAGTCCCTTCATATAACTTACTCATAATGCTGTGAAGAATGCATCTAAACTCTTGGATTTTTTAAATCCATCAAGAAACAAGGAAGATCAGGAGGTTCTTTCAAGTTTTTTGTTCTCAATTTTTCTATATATCCAAGAGATACTTGCAATTAGATTCTAAAATTTTAATACGTTGTTCCTAGGAAGATTTCACAACTTCTATGAAGAAGCTAAAGATGAATCACACCGCTTCTAAAGAAGCTAAAGATGAATCCACCGCTTCTATAAAAGAAGCTAAAGATGAATCAGACCACATGAAGTTTTGACAAGCTATTCTAAGACTACTTTAAATTACTTTAGACACATTTATTTCTCTCAACCCTTAAATAAATTAAAAGAAAATAATTTTTTTTTTGGAAAGCTAAATTAGAAACCTACAATTTTGGTGAAGGATCCAAGCACGCTCAAATTAGGCAGAAAAAGATACAAAAATCTGCAAAAAAAAAATAAAATAATAAATAAATAAATAATAATAATAATAATAATAATGCGAGGGAGGAGATAACTACAAGAGGTCAAGTGTCACGCAGAGAGGGGGCGAGTGCGTCAGGCTAGAAGAAGGCCACGTGTTAGATGAACAGATGAACAGGATCATCTCATGTTTGGCATGAGGAAGCGTGTTGATGACTTGTTGGCACATGTGATCCATGAAGTGACTCGATCCGGAACCAAATCAGGACCTGATCCGCTACCCACTTCGAATTGAACCAACTGCTCCGACTCAGACTACCAGTGCTTCGCCCGACTTAACATAGAAGCTCCAGTCAATGAATGCCTAGACTGTGTTTGTATGTGCATTTAAACTATGTTATGATCGTACATTTTTAACCATGTAGCATCATGATTTTGACACCCTCGTAACAATCGTCAAGGAGAACTCAAGCCTCATACTCACTTTTCACCCATCTTTATGGCTTCGTTGAGTCTTAGACGAGATTTTCCTTTACCACAACACAACTCATGTTGAATTTAAGCTTGTTTGGCCATACACGCCACCCATGCATGCATATTCTATCATCTTCAACTTTATCTAACTTGCCTGCCTATACTAAGCCAATTTGTCTGGCTCGACCTTGTCTCTACTCGGGGTCAAGGTCTCTCATGCACAACTTCGTATCTTATATACTCTCATCTTGGTTCCTAATTAAAATCGCCCACATTTCTTTATTCGATCTCAAGTCCTAGGATGTCATCAGTCATCATAGCTCCTCGATTATATCCATCAACAATGGGCCCATGTTTCATTTATATTTTCGGGGCCTTCCAAACATCCATCCATTCGGGTTCTATCAAGGCATTGGACCATTTTGTGTCCATGTCATATCATTTACGGACTCCATATCGGAAAGCGGGTCCATATACTAACCTCCAACACATGGGCGAAGGCACAATGTCAGTACACCCATGTCGTCTAACATTGTCTTTGAAAGACCCATTTCAAAGGAAGTCGCCTGAGACACTCGTAAAACTTGCTCTCACTGTGACACATGTATGTGCCACAAGGTAGCTCGCTTAGGTCATAGGGCCCCAAGTGGTAAAGAATTGACATCATGCCTCCCTTTAAGGTACATTTTGAGGCGTTCCTAATATGTACTTGTGCCACAAGGTAGCTCGCTTAGGTCATAGGGCCCCAAGTGGTAGAGAATTGACATCATGCCTCCCTTTAAGGTACATTTTGAGGCGTTCCTAATATTTGTAGAGTACATATAATTTTTGTGAATGGTTACACAGCCTCGTGGGCATTTCCAATCTTTTTAGAGTACATATAATTTTTGCAAATGAGCTTTGTTTGTGCTTCACCTACGGCTAGAACACCCCCTCATTAGTGTCACACATGACACTTTTGGATGGGGAGTCTCCGCTAAAACCCACAACTATCTCTAATCTTAACCACCCAACTGTCCTATCAAACCTTGCTATCTGGATGCATTTGTGATGCATTCATTTGACCCTGGTTTTTTTTTTTTTTTTTCTTGTCTATCTTGTCTAACTAGACCACAAAGTGTGACTCTAATACCAACTATCACGGTTGTAAATTTTTTATCGTGTCGTATCATGATCTTAATATGTTCATGTCAAGCTTTAAGGAGAACCTAAGTCCATATTCACTTTTTATTCATCTTTATGGCTTCGTCAGACCTTAGGGGAGGTTTTTCTTCGTCAACCAAACACAACCTATGTTCAGTCTAAGCTTGTTCTACCACATGCATTGTCCGTGCATACATGTTCAATCATCTTCAACTCTATCAAACTTGCCTCTACACTAAGCCAGTTCATCTGGCTCGACTTTGTCCTTACTCGGGGCTAAGGTCTCTCATGTGCAACGTTGCATCTCATATCCTCAACGTTGTTCCCAATTAACACAACCCAAATGGCTTAATGCTATCCTAAGTCTTGGGATGTCATCGGCCATCATACTCACTCAGTTATATTTATCAAGAACGGCCCCACGTGTCATTCATATTCTCGGATCCTAAACATCCATCCATTTAGATTTTATCGAGGCATTGGACCCTCTCGTGTCCATGTTATATTATTTATGGATTCCATATATGATAGCAGGTGCATATACCAACCTTTGACACATGGGCGGGGGCAAAATATTGGCACACCTATGCATCTAACACTGTCTTTGAAAGATCCATTTCAAAGGTAGTCACTTGAGAAACTCGTCACGTAATGCTTGCTCTCACAACAACACACGTATGTGCCACAAAGTAGCTTGTTTAGGTTACAAGACCAAGGGATGGTAGAGAGTTGACACCATGCCTCCCCCTAAGGTACATTTTAAGGCATTCCAATCTTTCTGGAGTAGGCGAGATTTTGGTGAACGGTTATACGGTCTCATGGAGCATCAATCTGGTGTTCGCTCGACTCCAAATTTGACGAGAATGCATATTTCCTATAGACAGATATAACTCCAAAGCCCAATGCTCAAACTCCTACCAGACCTAACTTTCGAGGCTGAGGCTTAAGGCCTTATCCGACCCTTTATCAAGCCTATCTTTGTCCCTCTTGTCTACTTGTGGTCTTCATCTTGCTTATTCTCATCTTGGCTTCAATGCTCATCTCTTTGTTGTGTTAGATGATGCATTGTCCTCCTCAGTCGCATCATTGCACTTGTCTATCTAGGTCTTCAAGTGGCCATGGGCGCCACTTGAGCGTCGTCGCCTTCTATGTCTACACGTGAAGGTCCCAACCTATTCTCTTCTTAGTATTGTTGTGACACTTTCCCCCACTTGAAATAATTATTGTCCTTAATGAATTTCTCATGAACACAATCGCTCAATGGATTGTGACACTGTGCACGCGGGCGACCTCTAGTTGCAAATGGAGGCATGTGAGCTAGGAATTTTGCCCCGTTTGACTTGAACTACGACCTACTAAAGAAATTTCAAAAATTTTGGAGCTCATAACACACCGGAGAGCTAGTTTGAGAAAATAGACATCAACCATGTAAGTAACAATTCAAACTTTTTTTAAGAAATAATTGTACGAATCGCTACAACGTGCCAGCATGCGAGTATATAATGAAATTGCTATGCATGTCATAAAAAAATTATGAAAATGTCCCATAGGATGAGAATATATGATGCATGTCGATTTTATGTTTTTTTGCTATGTTAGAATGGAAGATGAAAATTTGTAGTCTATTCTCGATTGATGGATGTTATCTCCCAGTTGAGCTTATCTGTATTCATGATATAGTGTGTTTGGCTCTAGGTCAGTAATTGTGTGTTCTCCCTATAGAGTTTGTTTATCTTCACAAAGCTAGGACTAGGGCACTAGAGCCAGGGGCTAGACAATGACAGCCATGACGTCTATAGTTGACTAAGCACCTTAGTATCTTGAGTGACAACCAGGGGGTCTACACCCTAGTGCTCACAGATTAAGAAAGACTCGAGGAGTCATAATAGAATACTTTAGAGTCGAAAGTTTGTGTCAAGCCACCTACCCGCTCTATGAATCTAGTAGATCTCCTTGGCATCCAGTTATTACATAAGTGATATTTAGTATATGTTTTCATGCTTTAAGTGATCGACAAGAATATCTCCCTAACAAAACATGCATGAGTGAACCAAGTTAGGATTAGGATGCTAGAGCAAGAGTGATTTATATGTTGATCTAGGTCAGTATGTTTACATTACACCATTCACCTCAAGATAGTGAGCGACTGATCATAAGTTTAGACTTGAGTGTACCGTTAAAATTAATTAAATAATAAAATGTAATTAATAGTAGAGTTATTTACCTTTATTGAATAATTTAATTATCGAAAAAAACAAAATAGAGGTGAAAAATATATGTAATTAATATACAATAAACATTGCTCCAGTTGGTAACTAGAAAAACTAAATAAAATGTTAATAAATTTGATGATTAACGTTATACTTAAATTACTTGTTTGCAATAAAATTGAAAAAATAATTGATAATAAGGCATTTCTAAAATAGTATATACATGGTAAGGTAATAATGATACAAGCAAATGCTAGCATTTTTAAATTGACTTTTCCTCGCCTTTTTATTGAATATATATATATATATGGTAAGGTAATAATAATACTCGCAAATTCTAACCTATGTAACAAAATTCAAAACTGACCGTTTTTTTTTTCTTTCTTTGCAAAAAGTATAAATTTTTTTTTACCATATTTTTGTATATTTTCATAAAATATTTATTTTAAAGATTTTTTTTAATGTATGATTACAACTCATCAATATAAATTGTATTAAAAAAAACATATATAAATAAATTTAATAATATTTCATAACTAAAAATATAATACAATTTCTAAAAACTCAAATTTTGATATATATATATATATATATATATATATATATATATATATATATATATATATATATATATATATATATATATATATATATATATATATATATATATATAT
>NW_019268528.1:3735241-3782928 GCF_002738365.1 Cucurbita moschata
TATATATATATATATATATATATATATATATATATATATATATATATATATATATATATATATATATATATATATATATATATATATATATATACATACCTACATATTCATAAATAAAAAAGTGATCTAGGCACGGATTTGATTTTGGTTGGATCAAGGGTGGGAATGGGATGAGAAATATAATCTCGGTCTCCAACCAGTGTAGTTAATCGAGAGAAATCTCTCCCCCACTACCTTTTAAACCGGGATTTACCACCCAATTTAAGGTGGGTCTCTTGAGGTTAAATGGACCGTCAAAATAATAATAATAAGGAAAGGTTACCAGCCAGTCAAAAAGGCTTACAAAGAAAGTTTATATACATGGTAAGGTGATGTTTAAAGGTGATAAAGATGCACAATATTTTATATTCTTCATTACAAATCAAATGAGTAAATGTTTGATTACTTTACTTGTAATCACGTAGGTGTAGATATATATATATATATATATATATATATATATGCATGTGTGTATATATACTAGTGTTCTTCATAGTAGAAGATTGATGCGAGAGAGATCAATATGAATAAATCATTTGTTATTGTCTTAGTCACTGCTCTTGTTTCCTCAGCAAGCGCCAATCTCTTAGATCCAAAGATGAAAGCGCCAAATGATTTCATTCAAGATACTTGCAACAGGACAGAAGATTTTAAAGATCTTTGCATTTCCGTGATAGACTCTGATCCTCGTGAAGATTTAAAGTTAAATTCAATGGACTTTCTCGTCATTTTCATCAATCGAACGCTTCAGGTTATCATCGATGATCATTCGTACCTTTTGAATCAAACACTAAATGAAGAATTGGATAATCGGACAAGACATATCTTTATGGGTTGCATGACGCTATATCAAATGAGCAAAGATTCTTTACGAGTTTTATTGAATGAGGAATTGCTAAAGCAACCTAATGCAGATTTGAATATGAAATTGCAACAAATCGAGGGCTATTTAGATCTTTGTCAAAATGATTTTGAAGGATTTACACCAACACCCTCAACTTGGACATCCCGATACGATTATGTGATCTCCCTCTTGATTCTTTCGTTTCGGATGATGAATCTCATTAAATGTAATTATATACGTGCTTGCTAGATACGTCCACTTATTTTTTAATTTATGTATTTTCATGTATTATAACCGCTCAAGCCCACCACCAGCAGATATGGTCTTTTTTGGGCTTTCCTTTTCAAGTTTCCTCTCAAGACTTTAAAACGCTCTCTTTTTTGGACATCACATGTATGATTGTACCCTTTTGTATTCCTTCTTTATTACAATTCATCAATATAATAAATTCTTTGTAGTTATTGTAATTGCTCATCCATTTAGTATCTATTTGGAATGACGGTATCGAAAAACATTATTCCAAATAAGCTACCTTCAATTATTTGTACTCGGCATGAAACTTGTTTAATGGTATTCTCGAACACTTCGACCATCGTTTAGGTAGAGCCATGTCGTCAAGAAATGAATCAATGAAAGCGACCATTGAATAAATTTACCATGATGGTAAAAAAAAAAACCGTTTTACCTTAGCCCTACTGGATGCTATCGCCTGTGACAAGGTCATGTTGAAGTCATTCTGATCATCTAAATTTGCTTTCGACATGTCATCTCTGTACTCAGGATGCCAAACTATCAAGCGTATATATTACAGTCTTGAAATATGACGAGCATATTTCACAAAATGAAGCCGACGCTTCCGTAGAAGAATTGTGCGTGGCCCTCGTATGGTCCAGCAGAGATTTGAAGAGTCAAGAACACCGTATGTCTTGGTATTAACACAAATTTAAGTGGTTGGTGGAGAATTGAAGCATACTAAGAGGTGTCGATGGTGTGGAGAAAATTGAAGAGCAGCAACTAGCAAATAGACTATAAAGAGCACAGCTTTGAAAATAGGAGAAACCTTGTATTTATAGGAGGGTGGGCATGCCATTGTTTTGGTTTCGTAAGCAAAATAATTATCTTTTGTTTACAAATCTAGTTTTGAGATATTCATATATAAGAGAAAAGTTAAAATCAAATAGAGTCCTTACAATATGCACATAACCTCTTTGTGCGGAATCTTCATTTAAGACAGTTTCATAAAACTGACATGGACTCATACATTGCATAAAAATCTTAAAATAAAACAATGAAAATGTACCATGCAAAATAAAATGAAAACAAAGAAAAGATTAAAAAAAAAAACGATGCCCTAGACTAACCTAAAATCTACAAAAATAAAATGCAACTACCCGACGCGACCGTCAACTGTATAGGATATCTTGCCTTTACCTGGATTATAAGAATAGCACATGACTTGAGTATTCACAGAAATATTCAGTAAGTGACCCCACTATTGGGTCAGGGAATGAAACACATGCAACATCAATGAGATCATTTAAAACTGTATTCTATTAGGCGGCTTTCTAGTTAGGATCATCGGATATGTATTTACTACTCTACACATGGCTCATATGCACGAATATGAACCCATTCATTTTCTAATGTTACTTGGTATATCTGGACACATTATATTACAAACCATATCATATCTTCACAACATATCATATCATCACAATATATCATATCTTTGAAACATATCATATTATAATACATAACAAGCATATCATATGAAACGTGTAGAGCCACTAGGCACATGTGATCGTATATAAGAAAACTCTTCCAATATACCGATAGTAGAGCCAATTATTTGGTTGGCCTAAGCTGAAGCTACTACGACCCCTTTATGCTAGCTTTGCTGTTCTCTAAAATTTAATTCTACCCAAGGAATCCTCCAATCATAAATTAGAATTCTAATGTGTGAATTGGCTCACCTAATTTTGGATAAAATAATTTAAACTTACTCCTAATCATTTAAACAGCTAAACCTAATTTTACATAAAATAATTTAAACTCATTAAACCTAATTTTACATAAAATAATTTAAATTTAGACTCCAAATAATTTAAACTCGTTAAACCTAATTTTATATAAAAAATTTAAACTTAGACTCCAAAAATTTAAACCAGTTAAAAGATAGTCATACTAATCTTAAACCCTTCCGAAAAGTTGAAATTAGTAGAAAAGGGTCCGAGCGTATCATACCCAAGCTAGATAGCCGAAATGCCAGCCTAAAGTCGTTAGAAAAATATATTATTCGCTAGCTTCGAACCGCTGAAGTGGAATGAAAAAAAGGAAGACCAAGGGACCTCCCTTTTATAGTGGAGTCCAGCTCACCACTTTCCGAACATATCTCATGTGAGACGACTTTTTTCTCTTCCTTTTTTGGGCTATTACAAATGAATAGGAAAATAACACAAATACTTTCCCTTGAAAACTTTTGGTTGCACTGTGTCACGGTTGTACTTTCTTCAACTGTGCAATGTCATGATTTTGACATGTTTGTGACAAGCCATAAGGGAAACTGAAGTCTCATTCACATTTTTTGTCCGGCTTTGTAGCTTCCTTAAACTTTTGGTGAGACTTGCCTTCACCAACCGAAAATAACTCATATGGAATCTAAGCTAGTTTGGCCACACACACCGACCGTGCGTGCGTGTTCAATCGTCTGTGGTCTTAACCGACTTGTTTCATCCATTGGTCAATCCCTCAGCTCAACCTTACCTCCACTTTAGGTCAAGGTCTCTCATATGCAAGTCAAATCTCATCTCATCATCTAAGTTCCCAACAACACGACCCAATATCATGATACCATCCCAAGTCCTAAGATATCTATTGCTATCATAATTTGCTCGGACATGTCTATATAGAGCCAGCCCATGTGTCAATATCATTGAGGCATCCCCGATTATCCATCCATTTAGGGTCTGTTGAGGAATAAACTCTCTAGTGTCCATGTAAATTCATTTACAAATTTTGTATCGGTTATTAAGTGCATATATCAACCTCTGACACAAAGGCTAGGGTGCAACGTCAACACCCATGTCATCTAACACTAATCTTGACAAACCTATTTCAAATGAAGTCAACCAAGACACTCATCTTACAATGATTGTCCATATTGTGACACACGTACGTGTCATAGGATAGCTCACTTAGGCCATAGGGCTGGGTGGTGGAGTGCTAACATCATGCCTTCCCTATAGTACATTTTGAGGCATATTTGGTCTAGTAAGAGTAGACATGATTTTAACAAACAGTCGTATGGTCACATGGAGTGTCCATCGACGGTCCGATCGACACCAAATTTAGCAAGCACTCATATTTTGTCAGAGAATTTGCACCTTGAGAAAATTGATGTACAAATAATGTGTTTCGATGGAGACCTAGATGAAGAGATCTACATTTAGCAACGGGAAGGGTTTGTAGTTCCAAGCAAGAAACACATAGGGTAAAAGCTTAATAGGAGTTTGTATACATTAAAATAGACACTGAGACAATGAAATAAAAAGTTTGACACTTTCATGTGCAAGAGTGACCTCTATAGGAGTGAAAAGAATCAACGTTGTCACTTCAAGAAATATACTAATTCTCATGTATCTCTGCTCTTATATTTGGATGATATATTGATGGCATAATTGAGAAAGAGGGAAATAGACAACTTGAAGGCAAGTATGTCTTAAAAATATTTGAAAGGAAAGATTTGGATGCACGGAAACAAATTTTTGGGATGAGAATTTTTCCAAATAGATACGTTGGCCCATTAAATCTATCTCAGAAAGAGTACATTGAGAACGTGTTGTCCAAATTTAGGATGAATGATATTAAACTCAGGACTATCTTTTTCGCAAATCATATTAAATTTTCAAAGGGGTAATCTCCCCAGACAACTAAAAAGCGTGGACACATGACATTAATTTCATATGCTTCTGCAGTGGGCATTATTAGTAGGTAGATGATGTCCAGGGCTCAGAACTGTGTTACTCTTTCATCGGATGGGCTTGAGTATGTAACTAAAACTAAAAGGGAGAACTAAAACTCTACCGCAAAGGTCTGACATAATAACCCATGCTTGACATGAAAACCCACACCCGATCCACCCACATGTGAACCACTCTGCCTTGACCCAAACCAGGGGCTTGCTTCCACCAATTGCAAATGGTGTCAAACCATACTTTTTTAATGGCCTAGCATTGTGATCTTGACACGCTCATGACCAACTTTGAGAAAAATTCAAGCCCCATATTCATTTTTCGTTCGAATTTGTGGCTTCATCGAATCTTAGGCGAGCTTTTTCTTCTCCCACCAAATACAACTAGTGTGAAATCTAAGATTGTTCGGCCACACACGCCGTCTGCGTGTGCATGTTAATCATCTAAGACACAACTAACTTACCTCTACGCTAGGTCAAGTTATTTGGCTCAACCTTGAAATTACTCGGGGCCAAAGTCTCTCAATGCAAGTTATTTGTCATCGAGAATGGGCCCACAAGACGTTCATAATATCAAAAAATCTCGAACATCCATTCATTTGAGTTCTATTGAGACATTTGACCCTCTCGTGTCCATGTCATGTCGTTTATGGACTCTTTACGTACCGGATAGCAGGTGTATGATCTAACCTCTAACACATGGGTTGGGGCGTAATACTAGTACTCACGTAGCGTTCAGTACTGTTATTGGAAAACTCATTTTAAAGGAAGTCGTTTGAGATACTCGTCTAGCTACGATCGTCATCAATATGACACACGTATGTGCCACAGGGTAGCTCACTTAGGTCACAGGGCCCAGGGGTTGTGGAGAGCTGACACCATGTGTCCCCCCATAGTATACTTTGATGAATTTTCAATCTTTCTCAGGTAGATGCATTTTGGTGAACGGTCATACGGTGTCGTGGAGCATCCGTCTTGTGTTCGATTGATACCAAATTTGGGAACCTTTCATATTTCATATGAATAGACTTGACTAGAACTACATGTCTAAATTTCTTTCGAAACTCCAACTTTCGAGGTTAAGACTCAGAGCCCTGCCTGACCCTTCAATAAGCGTATCTCTGACACTCAAGTCAACATCGTCGCCTCTGCTATGCCTATGCCTTAGCTTATCTTTCATGCGCATCTTTGTGGTGTTTTAGAGGATGCACCGTCCTCCTCAGTTGCATCATGGCACTCGTCTAAGCCTTCGCATGACTAGATGGGTGCCACTTGAGGGTCGCAGATTTGCTTGCTGCAATGTGAGAGTCACAACCTATTCTTTTCATATTATGGTTGTGACATGTAGCTACATACGCGCAATCTTCCTTCCAGCTTTATGGGAGCGCATGGGATTTTTCTTTTTTTCTTGCTCGACCTTCGCTTGATTATTTTTTTACTCCGATTTAAATACTCATCCTCATTATGACTTGAATTAAGACCTACCGCAAAAATTATAGAAAATTTGGAGCTACTAAAACACGAAAATTTTAGCATGGGATGGCACGTATCATCCATTTAAGTAGCCCTTCATATTGTTCAAAAGTAATACTTGTAGGGATTACAAAAACGTGCTAGCATGCAAGCATATCTTACTTTAGGGTGTCAGAATATGCATGTTAAGGACTACAAAAGAGAATCTTTGGATGAGGATAAAAATTTAAGATGTATGTTGATTTTATTGTCTTGTGTTAGAATGAAATATTGTGTTCTGTGCAATATTATCTCCTTGTTGAACTTGTATCTATGCATGTTATAATTTATTTATCTTAAGGTGACTGAGTGTGTGTTCTCCTTGTGGAGAGTGTTTATTTGCATAGAGCTAGGACTAAGGCTCACGGGGACTTCGACTGCCTTATATCAGGTCAAGATAAGGGAAGGGGTGGTAGGCTTAGTAGGGCTCGAACCTAGAGTCTGATTACCTCGACGTTGACTTAGGTCAGGACATCTTTAGTAGTCTAATCACTTTAGGATCATAGAGTACCCTAGTGTTGAAAATCCGCATTAAGCCACTTGCCACCCTAGGAACCTTGTTGATCTCCTCGACACCCAGAGATGACCAAGGTGATATATAGTATAGTATATGTGTGTTCTGAGCTTTAGGTGATCAATAGGAATATATCCCTAACAAATTATGCATGAGTGAACCAATTACGATTAATGCCCTAGACCTAAAGCAATATATATTGACCTAGTTCTAACGTTTCTAGTAGACCTACACTCATGGTCATGAGTGGTAATCAAAAGTCTAAACTCAAGTGCACTCAGAGATTAGATTAACCTTAAGGAGATAGTCCCAAGTGTCTTGGAAATGCCGGATGAGATTTAAATTCCCTAAACGCCCCTAAGAACTTAATAAACCTCCACAACATCCATAAATGGCTCTAATAGCTTCATAAATGACTCTAGTAGCTTTCAAGACTATTAACATTATGAATGGTATCAATAGAATATCCACCACCCTACCCCTCTGGGTGCACTTGGGACTACAACCAAATTTATTTTTTTAGATCATAAATTATTTTACTATTTCAATAATATGAAAGTCGGTGATTCAAATTTGTGTATCTTAATCAAGAGTACGTATTCTATTTCAACTAAGTTACATTTAGGTTGACTATATCATAAATTAATTAAACATATTCGAGAGTAAGACAATAATGATACATGCATATAAAATTGCACATACAATATATACAAAAATGAAAGGTATTCATAAAAGCATATTTGGCAGGACAACTATCCAATGACACCAAAGAGAATAAGGTTGAGACATCATAACTTACGCTCAAATTTGATTCGAAACCCTAATGGCCATTTGTTTGTTTTATAGGTTGACTTGAAAAGTCAATACAACAATATACTAAATGTGTTTTTAGTTTCATCATGAGGCTGTGATTTATAAGGAATGGAATGATGTTACAAAAAATATTACTATTATTGCGAAGTGATTTAAATAAATTATTGTTGGTTAGTAGCTGGCATATGAAGATAGTGAAATATATACCATATTTGAAAGAAATTATCTTTAAAGAGAATTAATGCTTACTATCACTTATTTATGTTTGTTTTATAATTAGCTACATTAATATTCACTAACACAACTAGATTTGACTTCTCTCGTGCAAAAAAATGTAATCAGAAGTCCTATATTCGTTGGCAAAAGTTTTGTCGATAAAAGAAATTGTGTTGGCATGAACGTCGGTCTTATACTGTTGGGAGAAAGTTTCTCCCCGTAAAAATTCAAATGTGCCTCCATGCAAGGCCTTGTGTCTGACATTTGTGATTTGCGTTAGGAGAAGTGGTGTAACGATCTGACTTTCTTAAACACTCATATAGTTTTAGAAAACTAAATAAACATACTCTAGGTTTGGAGGTGATGGTTCACCCTTACTGGCGTTGCGGATATGCTGAGTGATAAGTCCTATCTTTGAGATGAACTACCTTCATGTTCTTTGACTTAGAGTAGCTTGTTGTACTTATGTAGTGAATCAATGACATCCTAGATTGAGGCATTGTTGTACTTATGTAGTGAATCAATGACATCCTAGATTGAGGCATTGTTGTACTTATGTAGTGAATCAATGACATCCTAGATTGAGGCATTGTCTCATGCTAGTGGGACAGTATGGTGTGAGCTAATATAAATATGATCTATGAAAAGTTAGCTGATGGACCCTCCCACACGACCATAAAATCACTAAAGGTTTGGGGATGTAATTCCACGTGTGCCAGTTGTAACAACCATACTATGAAAATAGTAGGTTGTGACCCTCACGTCGAGACATGCCAAGCGACGACCCTCAAGAGGCGTCCATTCGACCACGTGTGGACCAATATTGAAGAATGCCATGAGTTGATCGAAGAGGACGGTGAATCATCCAACACACCATATAACGTGTGCACTTAAGAGGAAATGAGACATAAGCAAGATAGGAACAATGAGTAGATATGAACATCACATATGAGGTTGTTGAAGGGTCGGGTAGGGTCCCGGACCTTAACCTAGAAAGTCGAGGTTTCGGAAGGAATTTGGGCTTGTGGTTCTAGAGTTAAATTTGTCCATATAAAATATGAAGGCTCGTCAAATTTTGTGTCAATCAGACATCGAACGGATACTCCATGACACCGTATGACCATGCGCCAAAATCATGTCTATACATGAAGTATTGAAAATAGTTCAAAATGTACTAGGGGGAGGCATGGTGTCATCTCTCCACCACTCTAGGGCCCTATGGCCTAAGCAAGCTACCATGTGGCACATGTGTGTGTCACAATAAGGGCGAGCATGCTGAGACAAGTGTTTAGGGCAACTTCCTTTAAAATGAGTTTTTTAAGGATCGTACCGACCAACATGAGTGTGCCGATATGCCTCAGCTCGAGTGTCGGAGGTTGCATTACACACCCGCTATCTGGTACAGTATCTGTAAATGACATGACATGGGCACGGAAGGACCGATGCCTCGATAGAACCCGGATGGATGGATACCCATTCTCGATTGCATGAGCGAGTGAATTATGATGGCCGACGACATCCCGAGACTTAGGATGACATCAAGACATATCAGCCATGTCGATTGGAAACCAAAATGACAAGATGAGATGCAATATTGCATTGAGAGACCTTAACCTGACTAGAGGCAAGGTCGAGTCGATAGCTAGGTCTAATGTAGGGGCAAGTCGGTTGTATTGCAGACAATTGAACATGCTTGGATTCTACACAAGCGATGTTCGGTTGCCGAAGACAAACCTCATCTAAGGTCCAATAAAGCTAAAAAGTCGGGGCAAACATATATATGGTGCTTGGTTCTCCTTAAGGCCCCGGTCATGAGCATATTAAGATAACGACGCCGCACGATTGAAAAAGTAGGATAGTGATAGTTGGTATTAGAGTCACACATGTTTGTCTAGTCGGACAAGACAATCAGAGAAATGAGCCTGAGGGTCGAACGAAAGGCATCACAATTGCGTCAAGAGTGTTGGTGTCAACAACACAATTGTGCTGGCAAAACATCAGTGACAGTATTGGGCCAAAGCCAAGACTCCTCTAAGCTCAAGAGTGTCGATTAGGACACATTAACTAGGGGAAATGCGTACCCATCAAAGCAAGAACCAAGCTCGTTTGCCAAGGGCTTGGGGTTCGTATAACAGGTAAAACAGATGAAACAAAAGGTGCACTAGGTCGATGTCTTCCAAAGAGTCATTCGCATAAGAGGAATAATGGCAATGGTTGCAAGCAAAGAAGTCGGGGTCAAATACAGCATGCGCCAGCCAAGTGCCGAGTGTACGCAATGCAAGTTCTTATGGGGGGAAGACATTGCTACAAGAGAGGTAGTCAGTATTGAGTGGATGAGAGCCCATAAGAGTGGGTTGCTCACCCAGAGAGAATGATCCGAGAAGTGAGCACAAGTGAATTCTTGAGTCATCCCCTTATGACTTCACATGAGGATCGAGACTAGCATCAGCTCAAGAGGTGAGCATCAATTGGATGAAGGCAACAAAAGGAAGCTGCAAGAAGACCAAGAGAAGGTTTTGACTTTGCTTCAAAAGAGGAAGGGGCCTCAATGAGTAAATGTCATAGTTTGCTTCAAAACAATATGCATCTCTAAATTTTATTCTAGGGGCATACAATAATTTTTTATATCATACAAATTTCTTATCTAAAATTATCCTGAAGTACTTTTAAAGAGGATTGTTCTAACCACCTAATATAAGAAATGCTCACATGTTTGAACGTTTTAGCTATCCCTATATAAATATTACTTGTCTAAAATTTGAATGGCTACTTACAAGAACGAAGGAAAAGTTCTTAGACTAAATGATAAGGAATCAACCAATAAAAAATTGTAATATCAATTAAAAAATAATCAACTAAAAAAAAGTTTTGACACTAAATGATAACGAAACACTACAATACACTACAATACGCAGATGCAGATGAGAATTATTCTCCTAAGTTTAATCCACTCTTTATCCATTCTTTAACTATGCTCTTCAAATCAACTCATTTGTAACAATTTAAAACTTGCATAATTTAGACAATAAATTGGATTAAAACTTTAGGTTTCGTTAATAATAAAAAACTAACTTTTGGCCTTGAGACTTCCCCAAACTAATAAACTACCCTTCTTACAGTGGCTTTTTTTGTGTTCCCTTTCATTTAGGCGTTACTTGTAATTTGCTTTTCTCCCTGCCAACTGCTATAGGTTCCTCATTGTGGCAAGGAGAGGCTAAACTGATTTAAGAAAAAATTGTGAACAACATGGCCATTACAAGCCACAACAGAAGACTTATTTTAACTGGAATCATTGGAGAAATAGGAAGTAGCTCAGATGAAGGTCTCGGTGGACTTGTTAATGCTCAAGAGATGATCCATTCAGCATTGCATAACTTGAAGGATATAGGACCTGTACGAGTTCAAATAGAACTGTGAAAAGCATAAAAACCAGGGGGAAAGTCATTGAGAACAGATATCAGCATTTCCTCAACATCACCTACAGCACTAATATTAGCAAGACAATCTCTTAACTCTTTAGCATGCTAAATATAAGAGTCTACAGACATCAGATTTCTTAGGAAGAGGTGGCAGCCAAGCAAAGAGGGTACCTGGACCAAAAGGGTGGGGTTCATCATAAGCACAGAATTGCGGGATCTCGAGCAACCCAATCGATCTGGAAACGATGTAGATTCCATCGACAAACCCAACAAGTTTATGATCTGTAGGCGTGTCACGTAGGCTCCGATATCATATAAAAACGTAATGGCAAAGTATTCTCTAAGTCTTCTTGGTAATGGCAAAGTATTCTCTAAGTCTTCTTGATGATTTACAAAGCTAAAGGAAGCTCACTTCAATAGATGAGCCATGGGAAATAACAAAAAGGAACTACTCTGCCAACTTACATAACACAAAAACTTACAATAGCTCATAACCTAAACATCTAACCGAGCTTACTAATTTACAGAAATGCTAACATAATTTAATAGAAGGCAGAAATAAGTTGCTCATTGATTTACAGTTATAATGATCCTGCAGGCAAGCAACTGCTACATATAGTTATTCGCTTCACAGCGATGCAACGAACTCAAACCAATCGAATATAAATATTAGATGGATTGGTATTCTGTTCGAGGATTGCACAATTTTACAGACCAAATTCACCCAACATAACTCAACCAACGAACTTCAAAAACTCTCAACTGTCATAAACTCCAAATTTCTTTCTAAACAAAACCTTTCCTGAAAGATATGTGATTCCAACTACTTCAACATGATAAATCTCATTCTTGTCAGGAATTTTACATGACATACCAATACACTAGATGGAGGCAAGAGACATCGCCGTTGCGTCTTTTATCAGCCTATTTGCTGCAGCATAACCAAATTGAACAAAAGAATTAAGACTTTTTAGTTATTACAGTCAATGAACCAGGAATTCGGAAGAGGGGATGAGTTATACTAAGACCAAAATATAAGTATCATAAATCCATAGAAAGGACCTCTAGCTGAACAAATTGGATTTGTATAAATCACCCAGGAAATGAAGTTTATGCTTTGTAATCTTATCTTACATGAGTTTTTGGTTAAAGTTCTTACGTTATTAATTTCAGAGAGTATCCACTTCATTTAGTTCCCTTCTTTTGAAGCCAAGGCTGATTTTTTTCCATATCTCGAGTACACGTCAGTTAAGACAGCCTTCTCCTTTATCCTTAGCCTGCGCTAACATAGAAAGCACATTAAGTTAGTTTTTCAAAGCATAAAATGTAAAACCATATTATAAACAATCACTTGATGCAGCAAGACCTTTTCGCAGATCCTGGAATAACTAGCGATGATTTCTTCTCTCCTTTTTCCTTAGGTTGCTTCTTCTTTGAAACCTTAGTTTTCATATTGATAGGTGGAGCTTCTCTATGAACTTCCTCTCTTCCTTGAGGAGGCATTTCTTCTAGTTCATGGATTTTATCTAGTTCCTTTTCCGATAGTGGCAGAATTTTGGACTCTGTTCTTGATTCGACACCATTATCGTCCTCATCATCCGAGTCTAATTCACTGACATATGCTAAATTGTCTTCAACATCCTCCACCCTTGTTCTTTCGACTTCACCAGCTAAATCCATGTCTATATCAGCAACCTGCTCTGCTTCCTCCTCAAGAATACTTAGTCGAGAACGATTGGTACTAACCACCGAAATTTCACGAGCCGAATTGGAAGTTTGTTGATTCATTATTTCACATTTTATTTGCTTCTGAACCCTTCCAAACGTAAGATATTGTCCAGAAAATGATTGCAAGAAACTGAAGAACCAATGAATAACACACTTTTTACCAATTTATTAAGGAATATAGATGCATAAAATGTTGTGACATGTTTATATGAAACCTAGAAACTATTCAAGTTCATAAACATAATGCCAAGACATGTAAAGCTGTGATGGTCTCAGAATGTACAAATTTATATAGCTAGCACCTGATGATCTCAGAATGCACAATTGTAAATAGGCATCACATTTTTATTTTAGGAAAACTAACTTTTATGAAGAAGATAAAAGAACGAAGTACAAAGAGGCACACAAACGTAGGTCTCCATACCTAGGTGAAGGAACCAATGGTTGAAGTAAAGACAAAAGAAACTGTGAGATGAATCAAGGCATCAATCATGCAATATATAAACTTTAAGGAAGATGTGAAGAAAATGTTGTTCAAATTATCACAAGATGTTGCAATTCATGTCTCATTAAAGAAGAATCAAGCTTCATTTATTCTTAGAAGGGCAAATTTTGAGTGGATGTTAATCTAGAGTTATTGTGTTTCTTTAATGTATTTTAAGGGTTTTATTTACTTTAAGATAAAATTTACATACTGGCTAATTATAGCCATAAAATATGAAAGTTACAACTCTTGAAAGAACTCACGAAAGGTTAAGAGTTTTCATTTTGAGGGTACATAAAGTCATTTATGTTATCTTTGTAGAGAGACTTGAAAAATGTAGTAAAATGAGCATTTTTGCTTTCTTTTAGCCAATAGCAAAATTTCTTTGCAATTCTACGTAGTTTAGGTTGCATGTTTAGAATCATTCAAGCTTGACATGACCAATCTTGATTGTGGAGTGATTCAAATCTCAAACAAGTGCTCTTACCTTGAGATATTCGATCAACAAGGTAATCCAAATCTTACTTTCTATTGTAGTGATTCCTTATCATTTGGTATCAACTTTCCCTTTGGTTGATTCCTTGTCAAACTGACTTCTTAGTCTCTCAGAGCCGAACGAAACCGAAAATCAAAGGAGTTTGTTCCAACTCGTGAACAATACAAGAGAAGACTGTAAATTTTTTAGATAGAGGCAGAGATCAAAGAAGTGAAGCTGTAAAGAGAGAGATCCAAAACAAAAGCAAAATATCCTACCACAATCTAAACTCTGCCGCCATTCTTACTGAAAAGGTGGTGAAAGAAGAAAATCTGGAAGGCAAAGAGAGTTCGCTTCCCATAGGTTAGTAAAGGTGCCTTTAGAAGCTATCATTAGCAATTTCCTTTAGAAGAACCCTTTGAAGAAGAATCAGCCAAAAACCATTCAAGAGTTTTGGCGATAAGAATGTCTTCACAAATTTTATTGCGGCAGTGCTACCTTTCTTGACTAAATAAGTTCGGTATTTTGAAGCTAACTTGCTTATGAAAAAAGATAAGAGAAAAATTTTCATTGGTTCTATAGTTTCTCATTATCCAAAAACATACCTGATGGCGTCTCCTTCAGACTTGCAATCAACAAATGCAAAACCCTTGCAGATTGGATCCCTAGTCTTTTTGTTTCCAATGACTGCAGGAGTTATATTGACTATTCCAGGGAACCCTTCGAAAGCCAACATCAGATCTCTGTGAATGTTCCTTTTTTTAGGAAGGTTGATAATGCGTACACGAACTCCAGTATTAGCAATTTCTGGAGCTGAAGAAATGCATGATACTCGAGGTTAGATCAATTTAAGAATTAGAATGACAACAGTTCATTCATAATTAGCCATTATACAAGTCCAGAGTAGATTTCGTGCAACAGTCTGGCTAAAAATCAGACAGGACGTGATCAGACGATATTCATTTTTTCACAAGTATATCAGGGTAATAATAAGACTCTAATACTGACTTGTGGCAGTTTTATTTTTTGGAAAATTCAATTTGACACATGAACTTTTCAATGCATACCAATTGACCTTAAACTTTCAATTTCATAAAATTGCACCTTAAACTTGGAGGCTCAGCATGTTCTACTCGATACAGGCCTCCAATGAAAACGACAATAGAACTGTTTTTCTTTTCTTTTTTAATATGTGAATTTTGGTAGAGCTACAATGGTTGATTTTGTGCATTAATGAGAATAAGTTATGTTCAAAACATGATTCTAACTGAAATTAGATAGCTCTTGAAGATTTTACATTATTATTTATTGGTTTTTTTGATGATACATCTTGATCTACAGCAACGAATTGGAGTAACACACGGGCCATCTACGCTGGAAGTTAGAAGACTTATCAATGCATAATTTTTTATGCCAATGCGAAAAAACGTGTTCTACCCAGCCCAGACCAAATCATTCTGGTGGTAGAAAGCCCTTCTAAGCTATACATTGAATTGATCAACCCCAAGATTTTCGAAGAACTAAAAACAGTTCCTTGGTTTAACAAGGTTAAAGTGGACCCGCAACTTAAGAAAAATCGATTGGCTGGAATAAGGAAGCTGATGTGACATAACAACTAAACTGACCATGATTGATCCCTCATTTTAGGATAGCTTAACTTTCATAAACCATATATGACAGAATGCAAGAAGTCAAGGATAGGCATCGTGGCAAATGTTATGCAAGAAATTGGCTTCTGCACATTCACTAATAGAGCAAAACAACTTTTTGGGGATAATTGTATCTCAATTGAAGAAAAGTGCAATGCACATAGCTCAAAGAATTTTGGCTAGCTAGGGAAACTTCGACCTGTAAAGGGCAGACTGTCATCCAACTACCACACCAAGAATACCCTGCCAGCCCCATCATGGTGCCTTAATATTTTTCAATGCTTGTAGGCTGGCTTTTTATTGATACGATTGGGAAAAATGTATGTTTTTTTATGGGTGACTATGAACTAGAGAATATGCAGTGAAACAGCTCAAAGATACCATGCCAAACGGCCCGAGAAAAATCACAACTCTAAAGAATATGGTCAAGGTCCTCAGCTGCCTTCCTACAATGAATATGACAATGCAGCCCGACGCGACCAAAAGAGCACCTCTAGCTGAGAGCCTATCGAAAGTCTTAACTCTTATGTGTACAACCTGCCACACAACTAACTTAACCTTCTTGGAAATCTTCACCTTTCAAATCGAGGAAAAATCATAACTGCTAGTAGGGGAAAGATGGGACAAGCAATGGAAGATAGAGCTACAAGAAAAGACTTTCGAAGGACAAGTAATGCAAAGGCGAATATCTCACCTATCAGGCTTAAACCAAAAATATCCCTATTGGTCAACCAATGACATAAATCTGAGGAAGGAGAAGGTTGAGACTTCAATACGGAAAATATCGACAAAACTGAGATTCTTCGAAGAGGACAACTAAAATAAGCGAGAAAATAAAGAACAGATGCATCTATCCCCCTATTATCCTCCCAAAAATAAATATCCCTCTGATCCCCTACCACATTATGAACAAACTGGGAAAACAAAGGAAAACTAGACACGATATCTTTCCTAGGATTTCTATCGGTGCCTTTGACCCCACCGTCGATCCAATCCCAGACATGAGGCGCATACTTACTAACAATAACCTTGTGTTGTAAGGAATCAGCTTCATGATAGAATCGCCAGAGCCATTTAGCTAAAAGGGTCATGTTTCTCACCCTCAGGATACCAATGTTAAACCACTTAGCCACGAGCTAAGGACTCTAAATCAGGAAAGAAAATAGGTAGGAATGTCACTCAGAACCAACTGAATAAGGGTAAGTCTCCCACCTTTTGGGAAAAGACTCCTGTCTAATATGAAGTTGTCCACCCATAACTGATTACGAAATTCACCAATGTCACAACTTTATCACTCTCCTGAGCTGAGTTTTGTCACCAATTCTCTTGTCCAATAATAGAAGGCATATCCCATTAATTTGAAGGATAAGCACACTATACTCCTTTGAGACACCTATTCACTGGCATCAAATTCTTCATTAGTCAATCTTGGAGGCAAAATTATTCAAAGAAGCTGAAACTATGTGGTTGGTAATTTTATATTGTTCGATGTAGGAGGGAAACCTAAAATTATATAGAGATTAGAGGAAGCAACCTAATCTAGCAGCCAAGTGGTGTAGTTTTCGCTAGTGGAGGTATTGGTTACACACACACGGATTAGTAACTTGAAACAAAGCACTGCCTATTATCCACAGGACATGAGGATAAAGAGTTACAAAATTGAGGGAGAATGAGACTGACCTTCTTTATCTACGACATTTCTACCAGAGTTGGGGTTGGAAGGAGGCTGACTCTTGAGCTTATTGATATTTGCAGCCTGAGCTTTCCTACTCTGCTCGATTTCTTGTAGCAATTTCTCTTCAATCGAAGTGTCATACTCCTTCCCCTCTCCGAATCCACGAGGCCTCGCCGCAAGCCACTCTCTCATGTTTGCTAACGGCAAAAGCATCTCATCTCCGTCCAAGTCCTCGTCCCCGTCGAATTCATTGTCGGAATCACTCTGGTCAGTTAGGGAAACGCCGCCTTTTCCACGCTTTTTCAGTGCGGATACAGGAAAACACATTGGTCTTGGGCCATGAACAAGAGATAAACTGAAATGGAGTGACCGGAATTTTGTGGAATTGGGATTACAAGGTTGGAGATTGTAAGGAGCGGTGTAAGGCGTTGGGAGAAGAAGGGAGGTGTTAAGGCGGCTGTGTGGCGCGGACGGCCAAGTCGTGAAGAAACGGCAGTGAAGGGGCGGCGAATCGAGCATCTCTGCTCTGATAAACGATTATTCCACTGAAGAAGAAGATAGAGGCCGTTTTGCAAGGCAGTTTATCATATTATCCAATTTTCTGTAGATATCATCTTATACGTCAGGGAAGGTCTTTGGTTCGAATCCTGCAACTCTATGATTTATTTTCTTTTTCTGACTTCTTAATTTTTCTTAGGAAAAGAATTTTACCACACTTGATTGTTTGTTGTAAAATATTTTTAAATAAAAATAAATATTTTGCGACATTCTTATTTTTATATTATAAATTTTTTTTTACAGGTAGAAAATTAAGTAATTTGTGTACAATCATACTCAGAAGAAAGTAGGTTGTGATCCCATGTGTCGTTAGTTAGAAGGCAACACACAATTGGCGCACATGAGGCCTGAGACAAGTGTCATATATGATCGAAGAAGATAGCGCTTCATCAACACACCAAAAATAGTGTGCATGAAAGTCAAGATATGGCGTAGGCAAAAAGAGTGTGCAAGAAAGCCAAGCTAAGGCATACGCAAAAGTAGAGGCAACAATAATGACAAGAGTGTCAGAGACAATCTCGAAGAGAGTCGGGTAGGGTCCGACCCATAAACTCAAAAGTCGGAGTTTCGACGTGAGTTTGGACATGCGGCTCTGGAGTTAAGTCCATATATGTGAAGATGAAAGTTAAAAAACAAACGCTCCACAAGATCATATGACTGTTCACAAAAATCACGTCTACTCCTACTATATTATAAGATGAGACATGATGTTAGCTCTCCACCACCTTTAGACCCTATGATTCTATGACCCAAGTGAGCTACCCTATAGCACATGTGTGTCATACTGTAAGTGAGTGTTGCAAGAGGAGTGTCTTGGACGTCTTCCTTTGCAAAACAGTGTGAGACAGCACAGGTGTGCCAGATCATATTATCCAACCTTTGGTAGATTTTGGTTTTTACCATATTTCCTTGTTTTGTTTTTATTTGTTTTCACTTTTGTCTTTTTTAGTCTCGATTCGGGTTTTGAAGTCCTAAAAATCGGGATGTGACAGCTCTTGAAATTTTTCTAAATATTATTTTCTTCTACCTTAACTTGAATATTCAGCTTCTAAGGCGGTCATTAAATCCCTAAAGTTCCGACTTAATAGGAAAAAATTGAAAAACTAATCTATGTTGAGACTCGAGTGTTACCGTCGTATTTAAATTCTTTAGATGAAATAAACTCTTTTATTTTGTATTAAAATTTGATAGTTGCCTATATTCTGTGATAATACTATGATATTAATCTGATAAAGAATCTTATTTATGGTCCTAGGATTAGCATATTAATTTAGACATCACTTTATTGGATAGCATATGCAAAGTGATCACATTATTCTTGATTTTGTCAACTTTAATAATCAATTAATTGGTATTTTCGCTAAGTCAGTGAATGAAGAAAATATTTGCGTAAATAGGCTTGAGCTTAGTATTATTTGTTGGGGTATATCTTGAGGAAACATATTCTTAAGTTATTATTTTTTTTTTCTCGGAAAGAAAATTAAGAAAAATATGTTTTAAATATGTTAGTTTTATGGTTTACTAATTACTTTATTATAATTTTATTCCATAATTTATTTAGGAGGTTTGGATATTTGACCTTTCGTCTTCAATTAATTAATTTTATTTAATTAATGTTGACATTATAAATAAATTAAACACTGACACATGGAGGTTGGAAGACTAATACTTGTGGTGTTTTAGTTGCTTTGAAATTTTGAAAATTAAAAGGAAAATCATTGCATGACATATTACCGTTAACAGTAATTATTAAAAAAAAAATTACTATTATAAAATACATATTTTCAAAATACTGCATTGGTATGTATTATTATTATTATTTAAATAAAGTTGTTTTTGATGAGTACAGACGCGTACATTACGATATCTATATTTCACTATGATATTATGCAGGCTCCTATTCTTTGGTGGTTTTGATAGAAAAACAAAATTTTGCCACCATACTCTTGTGTGGTGGATCAATGCACGTGTGCATAGATTGTAAGTAGAGAAGTAGAGTTCAAGGCCAAGAAATATTTTTATAAAAAGATAAGTCTCATTACGAATGTTTGTGTTTATATTTCTCGACCACAACTATGAAGTTACTTATTAAGTATTTTTAAATACTCAAGTCACGTGTTATTTTATTTTCAGGTAAATATAAGACACCCCTATACGAATGACGGCATCACAGCTAAGATCATGGAACCCAACAATTGTTTATGAAATATTTTAAATAAAGTGTTTTCGTTACTTCTGTGTTAATGGTTACCTTAATTTGAAATAAATTTTTTGAACGTTTAAGTTCATGACATTGATTTTTAATTTCAAAATATTTATTTAACTTTGGAGTTTAATTTAATTAAAATTATACGATAAAATTTGATTGGTTTGGACATGGAAGAGGAAGAAAACACAGAGAAACCGAATACGGTTCCAGGTGGCAATAGAATCTAAGGAGACTTCACCTACAATTATACCTGCGGGTGAGGTTATCAAAGCCCCTTCATTACAGAGCTCAACAATAAAACGGAATACTGCCTAGACTGGTCCATTGAATCAAATTTTGTTTTTAATTTTTGCAAGAAACAATTATTTTTTCCCTTTAAATTATTTATATATAAAAATAAAAAGTGTATTACGGACAACGACTCTGAATAAAGAGAAGTCTTTTTCGTTCCAGTCTCCAAGCTCCTACGGTTCTGTCCCCAACGGAATTTGTAAATTTTCCCGTTACAATTTGTATATATACACCTCAATTCCCTTCTTCAATCCCCATCCAAATCCATCTCCATCTCATCGTCTTCCTCACTACTCATACCCACGGCTTTCTACCTTTTTTTCTGGTTCACTTGAAGTCTCCGGCGGTGTTTCCGGCGGCCTTTCGGAATCCGATGAGGATGACAGTGGCTGGAAGAGGATGAAGGATACTCCGTTCCTGTCATGTCGATCTCTTCTTCCGATGACTGCTTTATTGACTCTCATTTACTCTGTGACGAGGACTCCTCCGATATTTTGTCCGGAGAGTCGCCAGAGTACTCCTCGGACCTTGAATCGCCTGCCAGTAGTGAGGATTCTATTGCTAGTTTCATAGAGGATGAGAGGCACTTCGTTCCTGGGATTGATTACTTGTCGCGCTTTCACTCTCAATCGCTCGATTCCTCCGCAAGAGCTGACTCTGTTGCATGGATTCTCAAGGTATTCGATTCGATTCGATTCGTTTTATTCTCACTTCGCTGATCGGATTTTGTAATTTCATTCGTTTTTCTACAATTACGCCTCGGAATCGTCGGCGATGTTCGAGGCTTGGATCTAGGTTAATTTTCTTTGAGCAGAACCTAACGCTTGAAGGTAATCGAGCGATTCGGATTCGGATTCCGATTCCATGGAGGCTTTTGATTCTCTCTAATCCACAATCAATAATTAACCATCTCTGTTGTGAAATACTGTATTTAATTTCTTGAAATCGTAATGAATTTGTGTTGTTTGTTGTTGTTCCAGGTTCAAGCATATTACGGTTTTCAACCACTCACTGCATACCTTTCCGTCAATTACTTGGATCGATTCCTTTATTCTCGCCGCTTGCCGGTAAAAGTCACTTTCGCTTTATTGAAAATCAGTGTCAAATCTCATCATGATTATGTTCTTCAGTAAAGTTCAGTATTATCCTGATTAGTCATCTCTTCGATCATAACGAGTAATTTTCTTTTATCCGCACTGGTCTGAATGTGATTCTTGAGAAATCTGTTCGTAATTCTTTAATCAACAATCCAGATTTAACATATACGAATTGTTTGACATTGATTTGTGGCTGTGTTTAATTGAAACGATGTTTCCAGGAAACAAATGGGTGGCCATTGCAGCTTCTATCAGTGGCTTGTTTGTCACTTGCAGCTAAAATGGAGGAACCACTTGTTCCTTCGTTCCTGGATCTCCAGGTAACTCTTGTTTACATTTCCACTGCTGTGGTGTCTGAGAAATCCTTCCACTCTGATTTTGGAAGAAAATTAAAATGGATTATGATTGATGATCATAGATCGAAGGAGCAAAATATATATTTGAACCTAGAACAATACGTAGGATGGAGCTTCTTGTGCTTACAACATTGGATTGGCGGCTCCGATCCGTAACCCCCTTCAGCTTCATCGGATTCTTCGCCTACAAAGTCGATCCCACCGGAACATTTTCCAGTTTTCTTATCTCACGCTCCACAGAAATCATTCTCTCCAATATTCGAGGTGGTAATTAATCAATCAACTCCCATTATTAGCTTAGCTGGGATTAGGAATGGGCGCATTTAATTTAGGGTACTCTAACAATGGTAATTATTATTATCACAGACGCAAGCTTTCTTGAGTACTGGCCTTCCTGCATTGCTGCCGCAGCCTTACTTTGTGCGGCAAATGAAATACCCAATTTGACCCTTCTCAATCCTGAACATGCAGAGTCTTGGTGCAATGGACTCAGCAAAGTGAGCATACTCCATTGTCATCAAATACACCATTTCAAACCATACCATGTTAATTTACGTAAACGTTCTTGTTTCTTATAGGATAAAATTGTCGGGTGTTATCGACTAATGCAGCCGTTAACATCGGAGAGTGGTCGTAGAAAGCCCCCGAAAGTGATACCGCAACTCCGAGTGAGAATCCGAGCTGGGTTGAGGTACAGCAACTCGTCGTCGTCGTTGTCATCAACAAGGTTAGGTTATAAAAGGAGGAAGTTGAATAATTGCTTGTGGGTAGAAGAAGATGACAAAGAAAATTCCAAGTTTAGAGCAGAGGAATAAATTTAAAAAGAAAGAAAAAGGTTTTGATGGGTTTTGTGGTGGTGGTGGTGGAGGTGGTGGTCCAAACTTTATCTTCAAAAAAAAAAAAAAAAAAAAAAAAAAAAAAAAAAAAAAAAAAAAAAAAAAAAAAAAAAAAAAAAAAAAAAAAAAAAAAAAANAAAAAAAAAAAAAAAAAAAAAAAAAAAAAAAAAAAAAAAAAAAAAAAAATATATATATATATATATATATATATATATAAAATTAATAATATAAGTGAAATATATGTTTTTTATTTTATTTTATTTGGGTAAAATAAAAATAAAGGAAGGAATTTGTTGGTGGGGACAGTGGGCAGTGGCATCCGCAGATTCCCAAGGAAGCAGCAAGGAGTTTTGGTTATTGTTTGTTGTAGATATTATTTTTGTGTGAGGAAAAAAAAAAAAAAAAAAAGGAAAAATAGAAGTGGTGGGGGGTTGAATTCAGACGCAGCATTTATTAGTGATTTGAAAGAATATAGAGACGACGGGCCCCACCGGAGAGGGAAGAAAAAAGAAATATATAATTTAAATGAAATGAGTTGGCACGTGCGAATGAGGCGTGTGTGTTTATCAAGTTGTTTTTGTAATTTTGGTGTTTCAATGTTATGTATTAAATATATAGTATGGAATTTGTTATGACACGTAGGATAATTTAGATTTTGTTTTAAATAAATAAAGAAATTGCATGCGTGTTGGCAGTTGTCACTGAATAAACAAATATGATAAAATAATTATGTGGAGATTTTACTTTGCCAACTCTGTGATGCGTTGCACGTGATTCATACGTGATACTTTTGTTCTCTTCTACTTAAAAAATAAAAATATCGTACATATTAATTAATTAATTGATTAAATTTAATTTTACATATAAAACAAACACAAAATTAATTATCTTTTACCTCAAAATGAAAATATTATTTATTTAAGTAAAATCTTGTTTTATTTTGTGGGTTCCATGCTATCTTTTGTTTTTTTTTTTTCATTATCTTTAAATGAATATTGTTAAGACAAAATAAAGAATTAAGACAAATATGTATATATATATATATTAATTTAATGGTCAAAATATTAATAAAAGTTAAATGTTTGATTTTTTTTTTCTAAATCAAAATAAAGATAAAAAAAGGAAAATGAAATTGCGAGTGAGGAAGGGGCAAAGGCTTAATTTTAGGTCCCCACCAACCAACTCCCACCGTCTTCTTTTAATCTATTTATAGGCAGGCCAATACTGTGTCCCCCTTCCCCTAATTCAATTCTTCCATTTTTTTTTATAATTTTATTTTTTAATATATTCTAACCAAAATCATTCTTTACAAAATCTAATTTTGATTTTGTTCATTGTTTAATATTTATCCTTGTACGATTTTCAATGTTTCTTTTTTTATTAACACTAATTCAGAAGAGATTACGAGTCACACCGGACAAACTACTTGTACTCTGTGCTATGAATTTCTTTTGGGATGAAAAACTAGGTAAGGTGGAGGGGTAGTACTGGACAATCTATTCCTAAAATGTCTTAATATTTTTCCTAAAATATGTGGGTATCTTTCTTCCAAAATACCTAAATAATTTTCTAAAAATAAATCTACAATGTGCTCGTACAATTATTGGGTTTGACCCTATTGAGCTAGTGATGATATTTTAATACTCTACCTTAGCACTAGTTCTCATTCGCTACACCATGTTGAGCTGACAACGAAAGCTCTCATGTTGGCCATTTTGTAAACAAGTTAGTCACTTGGTCTTTTGTCTTGATCCACTGCATCTCAATTTCTTTCTTTAGGACTTTCTCTCTAATGAAATGGTAGTGCACCTTCACATGTTTTGTTTTAGCATGAAACTCTGATTTTTTTTTGCTAGGAGAATCGTAGATTGGTTGTCACAATGAAATGGTATTGGATAGTCAATTTCTGGTGCTAATCTTCCATCAATAGTTTCAGTCATGTACTTTTCTGATCTGCTCTAGCTACTGCTCTGTACTTGTGCTGGAGGAACCTATACGATAGTGATCTTCATTACTAGACTAAACGTTTCATCATAGTCTAGTCCATATTGTTGAGAGAACCCTTGAGCTACAGGTTGAGTCTTGTATCTCTCGATTGATCCATCCGATAGACACATTATTTCGTAAGCCCACTTGCAAGAGATGAGTTTGATATCTATTAGTCTTGACACTAGTTCTCAAGTTTGATTTTGCTCCAAGTTATAATTTCTTCCTCCATTGTTTGCTGCCAAGCAATATTGTGTGAAGTTTCTTCATACATCTCTGGCTTTTTAACTTTGTCTTCTATAATAGTTCTATTGATATACTTTGGATTTGACTTTAGGATTCTTTCTAACGATCTAAGTTGTTGAGGTGCTATTTCCTTTTTGTTAGAAGAATTTGATTATGTCAGATAAGATTAAATAGAGATAGTTTTTTTTTTATATAGTTGGAGTATTTTTGGCTATTTAGTTTTACTACTTCCTAATATTTGTGGTTAGTTTCTCTTTCTATTGTTATTTGTAAGGCCATAAAAGCCAAATTCAGTATTTAATAATATGATCGCTCCAAACTTCAATTGTTTATGTTTTGGCTTAGTCATTCTTCTATCAAAACCTTACCATTGATATCAGAGCCACTACTAGGCTTTGAAGAGTAGCAACTTTTGAGTGATCGCTTTGTAGAGGAGCAATTTTTTAATGATAAAATACAAAGAGTATGAGTGAAGACAAAACTTTAATGAAGATCTCTCACTTTGATGGTCACTATGATCACTAAAGTGAGCTGATGGAAAATTTACTTAGAAAGGGTCTATGGAGTATGGTAGATATTTGTTTCTCAGAACCAGGGGAAGGAACAATGCTAACTGAGGCACAAAATGGTCATCTTGATGATGCTAGACTCAAATATCACAAAGTAAAGCATTACCTTTTCTAGGCAATTGATCATACTGTCTTTGAAAAAATCTTGGATCGTCGCATAGTCAAGATTATCCGGGACTCAATGAAGCGAAAGTTTTGTGGAAACCAAAAATTGAAGAAATCTCTTAATGCATTAAGGGGAGAGAATTTGAGATCCTAGAGATGAAGAATGATGAAAGTATCACATATTATTTTGCAAGAGTGATTATAATCTCCAATAAGATGAGAAGAAACAGAGAAGATATGCCAGACAAGAAAATTGTAGAAAAAAGTCTGCATACCCTGACTGAAAAATTTAAAAAGTTCATTAGTGGTGCATGAACAAAAATTTTGAAGATCTAGTATTAATGGAGAGGAGCAAGTTCTAAAAGTCGAAGGTCAAATGAACATAAGTAACAGAGGAAGAGGAACTTACATGGACAGAGAACGCGAAAGAAGAAGATCAACTTTCAACAAAGAAACTGTTGAATGTTATAGGTGTCATGACTTAGGTCATTTTCAATATAAATGTCCAAAGATCAATAAGGAATTGAATTATATAGGTTGGAAGAAGAGGATGGAATGTTGTTAATGGCTCACATGGAAAGACTCAAGCAAAAAGTAGTGATGCTTGATTTTTAGATTTTGATTGCTCAAACCACATGTGTGCAAATGAAGGTATGTTTTCAAACTTAGACAATACCTTTTCCCACATTGTCAAGTTTGAAAATAATACAAGAATGGAAGTTATTAGAAATGGTGCAGTGAAATTAACTTTTCATGGGGTTCGTTACACTATTAGTAATTTATATTGGGTACTTGAACTCAAAAATAATCTCTTTAGCGTTGGTGAATTACAAAAAAAAAAAAAAAAAAAGTTGTAACAGTGTTGTTCAAAGATGGTGTATGTAGCATTTATCATCCATAAAAAGGAAAAATGGAAGAGTCAACATTGAGTGCAAATTTACTGTCCATTTTGCTGGTTGAACCTTGTAAACCGTCATAAGTTCTATTCTTTAGGACCTATTCTCAAGGTCTTGCTGATATTTTTAGGCTTGTTAGTTTAGCTTATATTTTTAGGTTTAACATAAGGCTATATAATGTCATTCTTTCTGCGAAATCATTGGGTGTCACATTGTATGTCTTGAGTAACTTTGGTGTTGTGAGTACATTTGTTCGGCTTTCGGCGCACAACAGAACCATCTGCCACAACAAATGAAGGAAGATGCCTCCAAGTTTCAAATACGAACCAATCAATACTTTGATACCTCATTATGGTCATCTCGGCTACAAAGACTTGTGCACCTTGAAACACAAAAATATGGTGAAAGGCCACTTGTGCACCTTGAAACACAAAAATATGGTGAAAGGCCACTTGTGCACCTTGAAACACAAAAATATGGTGAAAGGCCAGCTGCAAATTGTAATTCCAAACACCACATGCGAGACATGTATGAAAGACAAGCAACATTGGCTCCATTGGCTCCATTGGCTCCATTTCCAAAAATGGGTAAATGGGGAGCAACCGAAAAATTGGACCTTGTTCATGCAGATCTATATGTTCCAATTTCACCAGCTTCAAGTAGCGAGTAAAAGTATTTGTTGTGTTTTATAGATGATTTTTCAAGGAAGTCATGAAGTTATTTTCTGGTAAAAAAATTAGAACCATTTTATCATTTCAAATGTTTCAAAATAATGGTGGAGAAGGAGATTCACCTATAAAATGTTTAAGAACAAATAGAGGAGGAGAATTCAACGACTGACAATTGACCACAACATATACCTCACATCAAAATGAAGTGGTTGAATGCAAAAATCGCACCATGATTTAAATCGTATGAGCTATGCCGACAGAGAAGAAAGTGCCTAAAAATTTATGGCCTAAAGCAGTCAGGTGAACGATTCACATTTTGAATTGATCACCCACTCTTACAGTAAAAGACATGACAATGAAGAGCTTAGAGTAAAGAGAAACTAGATTATTTTATAGTTTTTGGATGTGTGAGACATGTCATATTCCAGATGCCTAGAGAAGCAAACTTGAAGATAAAAGTGTAACATGTGTTTTATTTGGAGTCAGCAGCGAATCCAAAGGTTATAGAATATTTGATCTAGCTACAAATAAAAATAAAAGTGTAACATGTGTTTTATTTGGAGTAAGCAACGAATCCAAAGGTTATAGAATATTTGATCTAGCTACAAATAAAAATAAAAGTGTAAGATGTGTTTTATTTGGAGTCAGCAGCGAATCCAAAGGTTATAGAATATTTGATCTAGCTACAAATAAAATTGTAGTAACTTGTAACGTAGTTTTCGAGGAAGATCGTGAATGAGATTGAATTTTTTTTTAAGGTGAAACAAAATTGGATTGGAGAAAATATTGAAATTGATGAGAACACAGCCGAAGAAGGAGAAATCGCAGAAAAAAACGATTGAACCGGTTGCTGAAACAATTGAACCAGTTGCTAAAAACAATTGAACCAGTTACTGAAAATAATTTTCCAGCAGCTATTGCACTAGATTTGACAATAAGGGAGGAGAGAAATCAACATCCACCTTATGGTTAGAAGATTATAATTCCGGTAAAGGCTTATTATCTGAAAAGGATGAAGAAAATATGAAATTCTTGATGATTTCAGATCATGTGAGTTTTGAGGAAGATGTCAAAAGCCCAAAATTAAGATTGGCCAAATTTATTGAAAAAAAAATCAAACATGGAACTTGGTGGTTCTACCGGTTGGAGTAATGAAAATAGGAGTGAAATGAATTTATAAGACCAAGCTAAATGAACCTGGAGAATTTGATAAATACAAAAACAAGATTAGTGGTAAGAGGCTACACACAAGAGCATGAAATTGTACGGAAGGTACGCACCTGTTACCAGAATGGGTACTATAAGAATGATCATTGCTTTTACAGTCCAAAATCAGTTAGATGTCAAATTGATTTTTCTATAAGGCGAGTTAAAAGAAGATATTTTTGTTGAACAACCAAAAGGCTATGAGAAAAAGGGAAGCGATGAGATGGTGTACAAACTCAAAAAGGTCTCTACGGATTAACACAAGCACCTAGAACATGATTTAGTGAATAGAATCCTACTTCATCAAGGAAGGATTCAAAAGCAGTTCCAGTGAGCAAACACTCTTCATCAAGAGGAAGGGAGGAAAAATTCTTATCGTAAGCATTTATGTTGATGATCTTTTATTTACTGGAGACGATGAAAAATTATTGGAGGAGTTTAAACGTTCCATGAAGAAAGAGTTTGATATGACTGACTTAGGTCGGATGAGATTTTTCCTTAGAATAGAGGTAATGCAAAGATTAGATATTTTTATATGTCAAAGAAAGTATGCTATTGAAGTTTTAAATCGATTTGACATAGAGAATTACAATTCTATTTATAATCTCATTGTTTTAAGACAGAAAATTGGCAAAGATGAAAATTGTGCAAAAGTAGATGTAACTTTGTATAAACAAATAGTGAGAAGTCTGATGTATCTCATAGTTACTTGTCCTGATCTTATGTTTGTTATAAGTTTGATTAGTCGTTTTATGACATGTCCAACACAACAACATTTTGCAGCAGCTAAAAGGGTTTTAAGGTACTTGAAAGGTACTGTAGATTATGGTGTATTTTATAGAAATGGAGGAGTTAGTGATTTAATTGGATTTACTAATAGTGACTATGCCGGAGACATGGAAGGTAGCAAGAGTACTTCAAGCTATGTGTTTATGATGAGTGGAGGAGCAATAGCTTGGTCTTCTCGTACGCAGCCTATAGCCACCTTATCAACCATAGAAGCTGAGTTTGTTGCTGCTAGTACTTGTGCATGTCAAGCTGGTTGGATGAGGAGGATACTCAAAGAGACTGGTTGGATGAGGAGGATACTCAAAGAGATTGGTCACTTTCAAATAGAAGGAACAAAGCTAATGTGTGATAATACTTCAACTATTAAGCTATTCAAAAATCCAGTTCTACATGGACGTTCCAAGTACATAAGAGATCTTACAAAAGAAGAATGTGTTAATTTATTATTTTGTGGTACCCGAAATCAACTTGCTGATTTGTTGACAAAGTCTCTCAAATTAGAAGCATTTCAGAAGTTGCGTGAAGAACTTGGTGGGTAGAGTTTTTCTGACTTGAACTAATTCTTGACAAAGAAGAATAAGTTTGGATGGATTCTTAGAAGAATTTGATTATTTCAAATATGTTAAAATAAGATCGTTTCTTTTGGGATGGTTAGAGTATTTTTAGCTATTTAGCTTAACTACTTTGCTGTGGTTAGTTTCTATTTCTCTGCTTATTTGTAAGGTTATAGAAATAAAGTTTGAGTATTCAATGATATCTTCACTTGAAACTCCAATTGTTTATGTTTCTGGCTTAGTCATTCTTCTGTCTAAACGTTACAGTTTTCATTAGTTTCGCTTGGTTGAGTCACTTCTTGTTCACCAACATCAGTGCACTTGGATCTTCAGACGCACCAACACTTAAGCAAATATGTACAATTTCTCTCATGTCTTCTTCCATTTCTTCCAATGGTGTTAAAGCCTGGTAATACTTCCCTCTCTGAGGGCCACCCCGCTTCCATTGCACCACTCTGATCGTCAGCCATGTAGTTTGAGCATCCTGATTTAATGATCCAGTCGTCCTCGTAATCGATATGCTCTCCCATCTTCGTCATGAGTGCTAACTCGTCTTCTTCTATGGGACATAGTACCTTTGCATCCCATTCATCGTCCATCTTCTTTTTGGAGGTTGTCACATTGCTTTCAACCGATTTTTTTTTACCAACAAACCTTGAACATTTGACACTTCTTCCCGCAATTGTAGCAAATGCCTTCAAATTTTTTCTATTGAGAGCTCTTGTTGCTGTTCTTTTGAGCTCTCCCTGGTCGTGCAATTCTTTGGTGGCTTCTTCCTTTGTTAGTATTTTTGAATCCACGTTTGGTAGACTACTTATTGTTGCTTTGCCTTTCACTTGTGTAGAGTGCTTCTTCTTTGCCCTTTAATGTGATGCCTCCCATTTGTTTTGTCATGACTTCTTGGCTAGCTAAAAAACTTTCAAACTCTATAATTGATGGTTGAGCGAGTCATCCTAGAAGTTTTATATTCTAGTCGCAATTTGTGGATAATGATCCTCTTCATTCAAGCTTCTCCAATAGGAGACTTCGGATCTAATTCAGTAATCTCCTAGAAGATCGACTTGACTTTGTGGAAGTACTGAGCAATCAACATGTCACTTTGTGAAATTGATAACAGCTCGTTCTCCAGAAGTTGTAGCCTTGTATCGTTTTTCTTTGTGAACAACATCATGAACGTGTCTCATGCTTCTTTCAGTGTCTTGTCATCCGAAATATGCTCTAGCATCTTTTCTTCGATTGTGGTTTTCAAGACAAACTGTGTAAAGTGATATATGAAATGTTATATATGAAGTGATTGTAGTTTTCAAGGAGAACTCTAGCATCTAATTGTAAAGTGATATATGAAATGTTATAAGTCCTATATGAATTCGATGTATGATTTGAGTTATGTAGCAGAGGTTAACATCCTAGGGCGTTAAAGAGTGAACATTAACCCTATAAGACGATGTTGGATTCGAGTTATAGTATTTAGATATTGAGATGAGGCCGAAAGGGGTCACAAGATAAAAAACTAGCTTTAGGAAGACAAAGAGTTGACGTTGTAGGGAGGAAGATGTCCAACCCATAGATTTGGATATGAGATACCTTAAGGCCTAGTACCAGATCAAGAAGTACCTAGACCTAGCCTTTTGTGACCATAACTCTAGATGCTAAGCATGCCTCCGTTGGAAATCACATTTGTAGGCCCAGAAAAAACTATTCACTCAGGGAATGACAACACCATAGAAATTATAAACCCCACGAGCGGACGATTATCCTTAGGGAGTTTTGGATAAGTTGGCATATTAAGACATAAAAATCACCAACAGATATGGGATTCATGACTACAAGGTGTTAGTTGGAGTCTTCAGAGACTAAGTTCAAGTTATGGACTTCTAGGAGCACGATGGGAAGCATTATGCCAATTATGAACGATGGCGTGATAGACATTCCCCGTGAAAGATAGCCCAAGAAATGATAATTTGCTATGGATCTTGGAGGAGAGGTTCAAGCTTACTATATGGACATGGTTATCAAGCTTTTGTGACCGTGTTCTAAGCCATTCTCGACTAGACAAGCATACTCACAAAAATAGAATGTGGAACCGTCATGGTAAATCAGTGAACCTTGGAGTCGAGGACAACATAAAAAGGGTCAAAGTTATGGCCCACGCTACTACCATTTGGAGAAAGGAAGAACCATACATCATGATGATAGGAACCTATCCTTGAATAGGTTATCTAGAGTACGAAGAGTTGAACTTCAATTCCACGCACACGATTGCATACGAGATACTTGTGAAGCATAGGTAAAGGTAGAGCCTCTAGATCACATGACTTAGGGACTACCTCAATGGTGGTAGTGTTCATGGTTAGCAAACAAGTGAGGGCAGTAGGAGACGTAATATGTTATATGTTAAGATCGCACAATAATGCACACATTTCATTTAGATGAACACAAAGAACAGAAGAGAGAAAATACAATGAAGAATATTCGCTAAAAGTTTTGTCTTCGATAACTTCAGATATGTACACTAAGAGATAATACAAAGAATAAAAAAAACGTCCATCTTCAAAGCAGTGTCTAAGGTGGTATATATATAGTTTCAATAGTTTCACTTTACTATATATATTGCTTTAACCCACCTAATATATATATATATATAAATCTCTACCAGCTTTCTACTGTGAATAGGCATTAGACTGCCTATTCCAACAATTCTTCTACGTGGAGACTGATCTAGTCAACCAAGAATTGTATTTTCAAATGACTATCAGCGTCATCACTACACCATACCAATTGAGGCTGTGCACAACCTCAATGTTCCAAATCAACACATTTTGTCAACATGTTTGCTAGATTCTTTGCACCCTCTATCTTCTCCAAACACATCATCATCTTCCACTAACGTGCGAGTGAAATGGTGTTGCCTTTTGTGTTTTTCTTTGAATGATAGACTGAGTTTCTCACCAACTGTTTGACACTCTAACTATCTGTATAAAGAATCTTCTCGTGTTGCTTCTTGCCCAATTCTTCTAGATAGTCTGTGATCCATATCTTCTCCTTTCCAGCTTCAACTATTGCCACGTACTCAGTCTCAATAGATGAAATAGCAATGCATTTATGAAGCCTAGAAATCCCATCATTCATGGTTTGCTTTCACTTGGTTGTATTCTCCAACTATAGAGCTTCATCAAAGGGCTCTGGTTCCCATTCATTAGTCAGCAACAAATAGTGTAATGAAGGTACATAGCTATCTGGTACTCTACTAGTTCTGGATGATCTTTTCAACACTTGCTCAGGTGTCACTTACTCCACCTCTGGTTACTCAGCAACAACCTCAGGAGTTTCTTGAGTATTTGTTACAACATCACTAACTGAATTTTTCCGCAACTCAGCCTCAACTCTCACTTGCTTCGCTATCTTGGAACCTTTCTATTCTTTGTCCTTATACAAAACATTTTCATCAAAATTCACGTCACAATGTCTCAAAACTTTCGGTTCTTGTAATCCCAAAACTTGTACTCGAATATGTCATAACCATAGCCTATGAAATAGCACTTCACAGGCTCAACACCAAGCTTGTCACTCTTCTCTGGATCAACACGAACATACACAGTACAACCAAAAGTTCTCAAGTGAGAATACTTGAGTTCTTTTTCTGTCCATACTTCTGAGTTCTTTTTCTGTCCATACTTCTTCTAGCAACTTGAACTCCAAGGGTATTGACGACCCTCTATTGATTAAGTAGACTGCTACATTCACAACATCGACCCATAATATCCAGAATCTCATACTCTTTGCTTGCTCATTCAATGTTATTTTTATCATTTAAGCAACACCATTTTTGTCTTGCTTTACCAAGAACTATAATCATTAATCGAATTACCTTAGCTGTACAAAATACTTTGAATTCTGATTTGTCATACTCTCCTCTATTGTTAGACTTCAGAAATTTGATCTTCAAGACGGTCTAATTTTTAACTTCAATTTTCCATTTCTTGAAGGTAACAAACACATTTGACTAGTGTTTCAGGAAATAAATATTGGAATAAACTTAAATGCTGAAGGTTAGTTTTTGTTTTAAATAAAGTTAATGTAACTTTCGTAAATTTGTTATGTTAGGAAAACTAATTTGGAAAAGCCCGTTGAAAGAAAAAGGTGTAGAGTTCTTTGAATGATGGTACGGGTTATGAGAATTTCTCTCACCCTATTTTTAGTAATAGGAAAGGTATAAATACCTAATCCCTTTCCTATAAAGTCAGAGCAAAAAAATAGAGAGCAAAGAAATACATAGCAATAGAAAAGGGTTTTTGATAAAATCAGTGTTTTTTGTCTCCTTGTCTCTTCTCTCTCGACATCTCCTTCACAAGTACACGAGTAGTACTTTCACAAAGCGGTATCAGAGCGTTCTATCGTTAGTGTATGTGAGATTACTTCACAAATTAGTGAGTTTTATTTTAACAATAAATCCACACCTTCCTACTGAAATCATCGATGAAGGTGACGTAGAACTTTGATAAGCCAAGTGATGAAACTGGAGATTGACAAATGTCTATATGAACCATTTCCAACTGTACTTTCTTCAATTCTCTGGCAGCGTTTGTGAAGCTAACTCGTTTATGTTTGCTCATAATGTAGTTCTCACAGATTTCAGACCTTCCAAAACTCCTTTTGCAGCCAACATCTTCATTCATTTGACGCTCATATGTCCAAGTTTTGTGCCATAGACTTGAATTTGAAGCACTCTTAGCAACAACAACCATGCCCATACACCTGCATTGGTCTATAAGGTTCTAGATTTTGTGTCACGTCCTACCACCATAGCACCCTTCACAATCTTCCACAAACTTTTCTCAAACTTTGTTGCATAACCTGTGTTATCCAACTCACCAATAGAGATCAGGGTCTTCTTGAGACTAGGAATATATATGACATTCTCGAAATTTTTAGACTTGAAATTCTGTAACAACTCTTTATTTGGAGACAAATGAAAAGATGCACATGAATCTAAAATTCAGGATTCAATTAGATTGTCCACATTGAGGATTAAAGCATTCCAACTATCTTCTACTGAATTTATAGAATCATCGTCATCCTCTGATTTGTGATTCTGCTTCCTCTTTGTTCTCGTATAATCTGTCCGAAAGTGACATTTTTCTCCACAATTTTAGCACGTTACGTTTGGTCTGTTTAGAATTTTTTTGCGATTCTTTTATTTTGATCGACCTTTGGTTTGGCCCTTCGATTTACTTCTTCCCCTTTGGTCAACATTGAGAGCACCACCAGATGAATCTTCAATTTCTCATTTACAAATACTTTCATTGAGAACTACATCTAGAATTTAATCGAACTTTAGTTTCGTAGATCCTCAAGAACTGCTAATCGCGGCAACGTTATCCCATGACTCGTGTAAAGATGACATCAAAATCATTGATTTATTTTCATCTTCGAAATTAACATCCACCGACCTCAATTGACTTATAATCATATTGAATTCATTTATATGATCTACAACGATCCACCTTCAGACATTTGTAGATTAATAATCTCCTCATCAAATTCTTCTTGTTCATAGCTGACGATTTTTCTTACATATTCGACAGTGTCTTCAACAGATCTGACGTTGTCTTCTCATTGATTATGTTGAACGCCACGTCTGTAGATAGGGTCAACCATATCAATCCTAAGGTCTATCGATCCTTGAGTTTCCATTGCTCCGTGGTCATGGTATTCGGCTTCAACCCCAACAGGGGTTTGTGAAGATATTTCTGGTATAGATAATATAGCTTTTAACATATACCACCTATTGTACGTAAATCTTAACTAATGTATCTCTACCCACTTTTTACTATAAATAGACATCAGACTCTGCATCCTCTCATTATAGAAAATGTAGAAGATTGCCAAGTATGTCACGTGCCAAATCTGAATTATGAATCCTAATTCAAAACTTGGACACATGTCGTTACACCTATTTATAGAGAAAGTATATAAGAGCTTAAGGAAAAGCTAGCAGAGAATTATGCATACATCAATTGCCAAGTATGGTGGTCTTTTCTCAGCTACTATTTCTATAAAGCTTCAAATTCCTTTGCACCAAGTCTCAGGCATGTCCAAGATAATACTTGTAGTGAAAGCATAGAGATTAATGAACCAAGGAGCATGTGGGTTGTGGGCTAGTGTGGAAGATGTCATATATATGAATGAAGACATAACGGTCCTAATCATAAATGAATTTTTAAGTTTATTTCTTGAAGAGTTTTAAGGACTATTCCCAAAGAGGGAGGTCAACAAACCAAATCTTCTTCTGCTCGAGCATATCACCTTGAGAAGCCCCAGTGATCTTTGTAAAGAAAAATAATGAGTCTATGCACCTGTGCATAAACTAGAGAGAACTAAATAGAGTCACAACGAAGAACAAATAGTCGTTGCCACGAATAGATGACCTATTTAACCAATTGCAGGAGTTGCAATATTTTCAAAGATTGACCTGTATTCTAGATACCATTAGTTGAGAACCAGAGAAGAAAATATACTCAATGTTAGATAAAAGCGTGTGATTTTATTTATTTGGTTTATTCACTTTTTTACTCATATTAGTTAGTTGAGACAATTCGACATACTCGTCGAAAGATTAGCATATTTTTAACCGGCCATTTCGGTCATGTTTAGTTGGTCACTTGGGCCATTTTTAGCGTAGAATTTTTATTTAAATATGTCAATCTAATGAGAAACAAATCACTGGTCTTCAGCATCTAAATACATCTTGTGTCTCTCTCTTGTGTTTTTTTTATGTTATTTTCTTCCTATTCTCACTGGCGTTTTTTCTTCCTATTATGACTGGCGTTAGCTACTTAGGAAAAATATATCACTCAAGACAAACTTTCGAACTTGCTATCGGCATTATGAGTTCACGATAAGATCCTTTGGATTGAAAAATTCTCCTGTCGTATTTATGGATCTGATGAATAGGGTATTTAGGGACTTCATTATAAATTTATTATAGTATTCATTGATGATATACTGGTTCATTCCAAATCCAACAGAGAACACAAAAATCACCTGAGGGAGTTATAACTCCAAGAAGTTGCTTTCTTAGGGCACGTAGTGTCAATAGAATGAATAAGAGTGGATCCAACCAATGTTAAGGTAGTGATGGAATGACCTTGTTCGATTATAGCAATTGAGGTATGTAGTTTCTTGGGACTAGTAGCTTACTTCTATCGGTGCACAAAAGATTTTTCAAGATCGTAGTCACCCTAACTCAGCTAACCCAAAAAGACAGTCGTTCATATGGGACCGAGCTTGTGAGAAAGCTTCCTGAAACTAAAAGAGAGATTGGTGATAGCTTCGTGCTCACTATGCCTAACGACACTGAGAACTTCGTAGTCTACAAAAATGCGTTTAGGATTGGATTAGACTGTGTACTAGTGCACAACAAGAGGGTGATTGCCTATGCCTTTCAAAAGTTAAAGGAAGATGAGAAGAAATACCTAACTCTTGACTTACCATTGGCAGTGATGGTCTATACCCTGTAGATATGGAGATACTACTTGTATGTAGAAACAATTCATATCTACATAGACCATAAAAGCCTCAAGTACATGTTCATACAGACGGAGCTTATCATGAGGCAGTAGAGATGGTTAGAATTAGTTAAAGATTATAACGTGGATATTTTCTACCACCAATGTAAGGCAAACGTAGTCGACGGTGCACTAAGCGTAAAAATGTCACACCACGCGGGTACTAATGATGAGGCAAGTTGAGATATAAGCCAAAATGAAGAGGGTCGGGGTTGCTGTGATGGCCAGAGGGGCAACAACGCGATTGGCCTAACTGACCATCTAACCAACCCTAAGGCAGTGTATCATAGCGGCTTAGAAAGAAGATCCCTACCTAGCATAGGTTTGAACCGTTAAGATTTGTATATGTTGTTTTTCGACAATCGGCAAGGAAAATCCCTTTTCACAATTGGTGTGAGAGAAAATCGTTTGATGGGAAGAGAGAGAAAAGTTGTTGGAAGAAAATAAAAAGGCGTAAAAATAAGAGAGAGAGAAAATTACAATTTGACTTTGCTTCAAAAGAGGATGTTTTCTTTATCAACAGATTCACCTATTTAAATAATTAACTTATCCTAAAAATGGCCCGAAAGTGGCCAACTAAATCTCTGCCGCTTTCTTAAAAAATGTCACCTAAAAAGTTGGTAATCCATTCAACGTATTTGTCAAATGGTCAAAGGAAGATATTCAATCAACTAATTAAAACGTGTAAAGCTAAATAAGGAAACCTCAAGCTTTTATCTAACCATCTCCTCCTCCTAAAACTTGTGGTATATCTACCTTATTATTTGAACTCTGATCTTTGAACGAAGTTCCTTAAATTTTACCCGTGCTAGAGACTTGGTGAAGATGTCTCCAAACTGTTCCTCTGTTCGGATGAAGTCAATCTTGATAAGCCCTCGATTTGTACACTCCCAAATGTAATGGAACCTGATCTCTATGTGCTTGCTTCAGTCTTGCAAAACCAGATTTTTGATCAGGGAGATCGTAGCTTTGTTGTCCACATAAAAGCATTGATGGATCGCCTTCTTTTTCGATGAATTCCTCCATCAGTCGCGCAAGCCAGATCCCCTATGTTGCTGCAGTTGAAGCGGCAATGTACTCTGCTTTGCAAGAAGATAAAGCAACTACCTTTTGCTCAGTTGATTGCCAGCAGATCGCGCTGCCTGAGAGGAAGTAAATCATCCCGCTGGTGCTCTTACGATCATCAACGTCATCGGCCATGTCACTATCACTATAGCCGACCAGCTCAAGCTTCTCATATCCTCTCCCTGCACAGTATCTTACACCTTAGCCTCTGGTTCCGGCTACATAGCGTAGGATGCAGTTGAAAGCCACTAGATGCTCCTCCCTAGGTGCTTCCATAAACCTACTCACTTATCCAACAGAATAAGCAAGATTAGGACGAGTGTTTATCAGATGGCGCAGACTCCCGACAATGCTGCGGTAATTGGTGGAGTCAATTGTCGTCGTAGTGCCGGCCTTCCTCAGCTGGAGTCGGGTCTCCATTTGCGTCCTTGTAGGGTTACTTTTTGCTAGCCCAGCAGTATCTAACAGCTTCTTTGCGTACGCACTTTGACAGATGGTGATACCGGCAGTACTCTGTTCCACTTTGATGCCGAGGTAGTAGCTGAGTACGCTGAGATTGCTCATCTTGAAGTTCTTTGACATCTCCCTCTTAAATCTTCCAAGGACTTCCATGTCGCCTCCAGTGATTATGAAGTCGTCGATGTACACTCCCACAATCAGTCGCTGCTCGCCATGGGCATGCGTGTACATGCCATGCTTAGAGGCACAACGCTTGAACTTCAGTGACAGTAGGGTATTGTCGAGCTTCGCGTTTCAGGCTCATGGTGCTTGCCAAAGCCCGTAGAGTGTCTTGTGCAGGCGCAGTTCCTTATCGGGGTTGTCGTTGTCTAGGAAGCCAGGTGGTTGTCGAACGTAGACGGTCTCCTTCAGCTCTCTGTTAAGGAAAGCGAACTTCACGTCCATGTGGTGGACCTCCCAAGAGCAATGTGCCGCGATTGCCAGCAAAAGGCAGACAGATTTTAACCTTGCCACCGGCGCAAATACCTCTTCAAATTCCACACCTTGCTTCTGGACGTAGCCCTTCGCCACCAGATGGGTCTTGTGCTTCACAACTTCTCTCTTTTTGTTGCGCTTTAGTTTGAAGACCCATTTGAGCCCTATGGCTCGGTGTCCCGGCGGCATATCCTCCCGACTCCGCGTCTAGTTCTCGGTGATGGATGTCATCTCCTCTTGCATTGCCTTCAGCTAGCACGAGTTCTTTTATGCTTCGGTGAAGGTGTTCGGTTCATTTGCGCTGATGGCATGTAGTTCGGCCACCTATTGTTCGAGTTCGCGCGGCGCCAGTCCAGGTGGTTCACCTCCTTCCACTAGGTCTTCCATCCTCCGGTACCTGGCCACCATATCATCATCGTGATCGGCATCTAGCGTCGAATCCGTAGTCCGTGGTGTTGCGAACTCCACTGGTTCTAGGGGTACAGCTGCTGGCGGCAGTGACGGTTCCTGATGCTGGGCTCCTTCTTCTTGCCGCTCGGTGATGAGGTACTCCACCGTGAATTGATTTGGGTTGTGGTCTGCCTCGATCACGTCGTTCCACTGCCAGAAGATGCTTTCGTCAAAGATGACGTCACGAGACACGTGAGCTCGCCCCTCCGAAGGATCATAGAGCCTTGCTCCTGGGTTCGTAGCCGATGAAGACGATTTTCAATCCCCTGGGATCGAGTTGCCGAGGTGGGGACGCGCTACCTTCATGTATGCAATGCAGCCAAACATTCAGAGATGGTGTACTATTGGCTTCTTGTCGTACCAGGCCTCGTGTGGCGTCTTTTCGTCGAGGCTTCGTGTTGGAGAACGATTGAGGAGGTAGACTGCCGTCATTACTGCCTCTGCCTAGAATCTCCCAGGCATTCCGACCGTCATCATTAAAGACCTTGCTGTCCCGACGATGGTTTGATTTTGGCGCTCCACCACTCCGTTCTGTTGGGGGAAGTAGGGCGTCGTTAGGTGCCGTTGTATGCCGAACTCGTCGCAGTACTTACCGAAACTTGTCGAGGTGAATTCTCCACCTCGGTCTGTGCGTAACACTTGCATCTTCTTCCCGCATTCAGCCTCTGCTCGTGCTTGAATGCTCTTAACCGCCTTTGCCGCCTCACTTTTCGCTTGCAGCAAGATCAGCCATATGAAGTGGCTTTTATCATCGACTAGCAGGAGGAAGAGGGTCTTACCGCCTGGGGTCGCCGGCTTGATATGCCCGTAGATATCACCATGCACGAGCTCCAATGGCTCACCGACGTGGTAGGATGCCTGAGACGGAAATGGGGTGCGTCTCTGTTTGCCGATGAGGCACCCGTCGCACAGCTTGTTCACGCCTTTGATTGCCGGCAAACCTTGCACCATCTCCTCCTTGTGTAATTTTTGTAGAGTAGGAAAGTTTAAGTGCCCGTACCTTGCATGTCACCTCCAAGATACCTCTTCGGTCTTGGCCGAGAGGCTAGCGGGTTGCTCTATCTCCAACTCCAGGATGTAAAGACGGTTTGTCATGTGTCGAACTTGCGTGAGTAGTCGTCGTCGATCATCATAGATTTTGAGTAGCCCGCGCTCGATGAAAATGAAGCAGCCGGCCTCATCGAGTTGACCCAGGCTCATAAGGTTAGCCTTATGCCTCGGGATGAAGTAGACGCCGCTCAACTTGCGGTGCTCGCCTCCCTTGCTGATGAACAGGATGGTGCCGCGCCCTTCGATCTCGACGACAGAGCCGTTGCCGAATTTCACCATCTAGTGAATTCCCAAGTTAAGCTCGGAGAACGCAGATCTAGCCCCAGTCATATGGTTTGTCGCCCCTGTGTCCTCCGCACTCGATGGAAATGAAGCAGCCAGCCTCATCGAGTTGACCCAGGCTCAAAAGGTTAGCCTTGAGCCTCGGGATGAAGTAGACGCCGGTCAGCTTGCGGTTCTCGCCTCCCTTGCTGATGAATAGGATGGTTCCGCGGCCTTCGATCTTGATGACAGAGCCATCGCCGAATTTTACCGTCCCATGAATTCCCGAGTCGAGCTCGAAGAATGCAGATCTAGCCCCGGTCATATGGTTTGTTGCCCCTGTGTCGAGGACCCATCGCTGGTGCTCATGCTACTCGTCCCTCTCGCCGATCTGAGCAAAAACTCACTCTCCTGTGTTGAGAACCCATCGCCGATGCCTTTGCTACGTCCAGCTGGAGCTCTTCCTCGGGTTTGACGCTCACTAGAGGAGCAGTTACGCCGTCATCGATTACCTCCTCCTCCGTGGATTTGGAATCGAAGCTGGGGACATCGGATAAGACCGATGCACTTACCATGAAGAGAGTTGGCTCGTCCTCCTCGGATTGAGCCCATGGGCCTTCTCGACCTTCTTCTTATTCCTGAGCTTGCTCTAGCAATTCTTGCTCAGGTAACCTCCCTTCCCACAGTTTGAGCACTGGATCGGCCTGCCATCGGTCGACTCCTTTTTTTTATCACCATCTTTCCCGCGCGTGCGCCCGTGAGATTTTCATGACTTCTTACCGCCTTTGTGGCTGGAGGGCCCATTGCTCTCGTCGGTACTGTCGCGAAGCTTTAGGCGTGCAAGCCATTCCTCCTCAGTGAGGATTACGCGGTGCGCTTGGTGGAGAGAGACACCAGCATCTCTAGGGGCACAGACCGTTGAGACACCAGCATCTCTGGGGGCACAGACCGTCGTAATATGGCGGCGAACGCCAGTCGATCCTCCCGATACTCGATCATTTCTCCTTCCTCTGACTCGATAGCGTGCCATAACCCTTACGCCTGTAGGTTGACGCGCATCAACAAGGCTCACTCGTTGTAGTTGTACCTTGTTACCATTGGGTACTGAATGGTGGCGGTCGTCGTCTCCCTGATCACTCGCTCAACGACAATTCGACGCCCGTCATCACGGTGTCGACCTCTTTGTGGCGGTGATGGAGATGCCGACACATGACGGCGGCGTGGAGAAGTGAGTGAGTCTGCCCAGGATGGACCCCATGATGTGTGTATTTTTGCCCTTTGCATTTTCTTCTACTCGAACATGAGACTTGTGTGTTGTTCCAAATATTATAAAATATATTATATATTAACTATTATTAACTATAGAATTAGTTAAATCTATATATAAATTATATAAAAATAGCCTAGTATAATAGGCTAGCTCTGCTATAGTAGGGTGGTTCTATCCTTCCCCTTCTTTCCTTTTCCTCCCATCTGCATAGAAAAGGAAAATAAAAAAAAAGCTAATATTATAAGTGCTATTTAATGTTCTTAGGTGGATGCTCTAACCACTTGAGCTATTTAACTTTAACGGTTGATAATAGGTTAGCTCCTCCACCTGATATATCACCCATGGCTTCAACTTGGCTCTGATACCACTTGTTGTTTTTCGACAATCGGCAAGGGAAATCCCTCTTCACAATTGGTGTGAGACCACCCATGGCTTCAACCTGGCTCTGATACCACTTGTTGTTTTTCGACAATCGGCAAGGGAAATCCTTCTTCACAATTGGTGTGAGAGGAAATCGTTTGACAGGAGGAGAGAGGAAATTTGTTGGAAGAAAATAAAAACAAGTAAAAATAACAGAGAGAATTGCACAAAAATTTGCACAAAAATAAAAATGGTAAAAATAACAGAGAGAGAGAGAGAATTGCAATTTGACTTTGCTTAAAAAGAGGTGATGGAGAATTGCAATTTGACCTTGATTCAAAGGAGGTGATGTTTTCTTTCTCGACAGATTCACTCATTTATATAATTAACTTATCCTAAAAATGGCGGGGGAGAGTGACCAACTAAATCTGTGCAACTTCCTTCAAAATTGCCACTTAAAAAGTTGGTAATCCATTCGACGTGTTTGTCAAATGGTCAATGGGAGATATTCAATCAACTAATTAAAACGTGTAAAGCTAAATAAGGAAACCTCATACTTTTATCTAACAGTATAGACCAAAGAACTTATAGACCAAAAAACTTTTGCTAACCTCAGATGACACCCTCTTATGGAATGACAGATTATGTGTTCCAAAAAATGACAAATTGAAAAAGGAGTTGTTGGCAAGAGGGCCACTACTCACCATTTATGGTGCATCCATGTCGTATCAAGAAGTATCAGGATCTAAAAATCTTCTACTAGTGGCCTAGTACTAAAAGGGACGTGGTAGAGCATGTGAACTGGTATTTTACTTGCCAGTAGGTGAAAGCATCAAACAAAAACCCTTAGGGCTACTGCAACCTTTGAGTATCTCTCGGTGGAAATGAGAAGACGTGGCGATGAACTTTATCTCAAGGTTGCCAAGAATGAGAAAGGGCTTCACTATAAGTTCGATCGTTATTAATAGACTGACGAAGTCGACACACTTCATACCAGGCAAGACCATGTATTCAGTAGACAAGTGGATCCGTTTATATCTGGAGAAGATAATAAGTTGCATGACGTGTCAGTGCCAATGATGTCAGATTGAGATACCGACTTCACCTTAAAATTTTGGAAAGTTAAAAAAATGTGCTAGGTACTCAGTAGAGGTTCAACATAGTGTTTCACCCTCAAATTGATGGTCAAACGGACTCATTAAATCAAAATTCTTGAAGACATGTTGAGGACTTGTGCTTTAGACTATGTAGGTAGTTGGGATGAACTCTGCACTTTGTGGAATTTGCCCATTTGAGGTCTTGTATGGCAGAAGATGTCAATTTCCAATTTTCTGGCAAGAAGTGGGAAGCCAACAGTTGTTAGGGCATGAGTTGGTACAATTGTCAAATCAAGTGGTGTCGAAAATTAGATCAAGGATTTTGACTACGCAAAGTAGATAGAAAAATTATGCTAAAATCAAAAGAAAGGATCTCGAATTTGAATAGGGTGAGCTTGTGTTCCTTAAGATTGCCCCTATAAGGGGAGTATTGAGGTTTGAGATGTGAGAAAAGTTAAGCCCTCGTTTTATTAGTCCATTCAAGATCCTAGAGCGCATAGGACCAGTGACATACAGGCTAGCCTTGCCATCGACATTCACTGTTATCCATAATGTGCTCTATGTGTCCATGCTTAAAAAGTAAATTGTTGACCTGTTGCATATTATTAATTATGAGTCATTACCGCTACGAGAAGATATGTGTTATAAGGAACGACCCATACAAATTCTTGCAAGCTATGTGAAGACCCTGAAGAGTAGGGAAATCATCTTGGTCTGGGGAGATCATCGGCTTGAGGAAGTGACTTGGAAACGAGAAAATAAGATGAGGACCCGATACTCAGAGTTGTTTCAAGAACTAGGAACTTTCTAGGACAAAGTTTTTAGATGAAGACCCTTAGGGAGTGCTTTGATGATGTACTCTCTGTATTCTCTATTACTATAAATACTTGAAGTCATCAAGTATAAACATCTAGCTAATATTCTTCCTTGCCTTTTCTCTCCAACTCTTTGTGTTCATCTAGATCGAGTGTGTTATTGTACGATCCTAATAAAAATAAGAAAGATACAACTCTTGGAATGACTAATGGGTGGTACGGTCCAAATGTTTGTATGAACCATTTCGACCATGTACGTTGTGTTTGTAAGTTAGACTTAGAAAATGTAGTAAAAAGAGTATTTGTGCTCTCTTTTAGCTAAGGGCTAAGTTTCTTTGCAATTCTATGTAGCTTAGGTTGCATACTTAGAACCATTCAAGCTTGACATGATCGATATTTCTTGTAGAGTGATTCGAATCTTAAACAAGTGTTCTTGCTTTGAGATATTCAGTCAACTTGGTAATCCGAATTTTATTTTCTTTGTAGTGGTTCCTTATCAAGGTAGCTATAGTCGAGGGAAGCCGACTAAGCCGATGGAATGAGGAGGCTGGATCACGTGAGCCGATTGCACGTCACACACCTGGAGATTAGGTGGAGACGTTTTGGGTCAGCGTTGGTGCACGGGGATCTAGGCTAGAGTTAGTGAGCTTGGATTATGGTGAACTTCAGCTTAACCTTCCTTAAATTGTAGGCAATGCAATGGGCAAATGATTGTTAGAAGAATTGATGGACCATCGTTTGATCATACACACGTTTTTTTTACTATAACATCGTGCACCATTGTTTGATTGTCAATTATTTTCTAACGGGTTTGGTCCATTAGCATGAGCCCACGTAGACACAATACCACAAGTTGGTATAGTTTATTAATTAATGAATTAAATGTTCACATTGACGAAAAGAAAAGAATTTGGACTCATTAAAGTTTTAGGACTCTCATGTTAATGAGACTATTTATATAAAGCACAAGGCAACGAAAATATGAATACTCAAAAGCTTTAGCGCTCTTTGATTTTCATGACTAAATAATGTACGATCTTCAAAAGTTAATATGAAATAAGAAATCACTCGAAAACAAAGAGAAAAGAAGAAGAGAAAAAGATGTAGGGAAGGGCATGTGGTATATTAGTTCATATGCATTTAGAAACAAAAACATAATGGCCCAATACACACACACATTTTCACCAAACCTAAGTGTATTGCATTTAAGAGGCATCTGACACCCACCTCTATATCCCTTCCTTTTATCTTATAGTCCCCTAAACCTTCAACACATGGAATCCATTCTATAGCCCACCCTGTCTCCCTCATCACTCACATCACCAATGCTTCCATTTCTCAATTATTGCTATTCAAATTTTGAATTCTCTCATCAAACTTCATCATTTTCTCCTTTCATTCATCAACTTTGCTGCCATTTCAATTGGGTTTTTATGTTTGAAAGAGTTCTATGTTATTGTCCCTATTGTTTGGCTAAATTTCAAAATTTTCGGTCTTTTGTTTAATTCTATACGAACAGCAAGCTATTTTAAAATTTGGAATCATTATTGACATTATTATTTTATTGGAGATGAATGTGAAAGGAGTCGAGGAAAAGTTATAGTATTTTAATAATGCATGTTTTTCTAGAAATAGATGAACGGAACTTTGATGACAATGAATGCATGACCAAGTGTCCATGTTTAGAATGATACGTTATGTCCCTATTGATGATTTATTCATGCATATGATGTTAATATAGTTACATGGAAATGGTCAGGTGTTTATCAACTAACTTCTAATCATGAACTCAACTAGACTGTCGAAGGTTCTCTTTTACATTTTGAACTTTGTGGGGACTATCAGTAAACTTACTACTTGGCTTCCCCAAAGTGAGACTATCACAAACGACAGAGGTTCGCAATTGTACTAGAGAGTTGGTTGTACAAGAAATGAATCGTGAGAATGCATAACCTTAAGAGAATTTAGAGTGTCTTGTGGGTGTGGTTACGGAGTCTCCTACCACTCCCTAATCGTGATCTTCTTCGGATGAGAGTGAGATACCACATATGTAGATGACAATTTCGTAGTTGAAGGTCGCTACCTCCCTTGTGTACGAGGACTATGGGTTGGATCCAACGTTAGGGTCGTATTTTGAAGACCTATGGTATAGGTCTAGAAAGATGATTATGATGAAATGGACTAGTAGAATTAGATACCTTAGGAATCCAAGATGAACTTTGAGGGCGGGATGTCGGGTCAAACTCATTATCTTGTTTGTCGTTGGGAACTATGTTCAACTTGTTCTAATAAACTTTAACTACAATTTTTATTTGAAATTTCTCTAACCACATGCACGAGCAAAAAATTTCAATTTTTTTTATAAATTTTATTTTTAAAAAATATTCTACATTAGTAAATGACGATACATAGCTCAAGTTCCTTAAAAAGTAAATCGTTACAAAATAAGGCGTCTAATTATGAAAGGTTATTATAATACTTTGATTCTTGAAATTATATCGATTCTTAAGATAAAATTATTATCTTCAAATAAAACATCGTCGAACAATATAAGATCATACTATTAATTAACAACGAAGATTAAAATATTACATCCCTGAAACGTTTTTACGAGTGAGATTGTTTAATTTAGTATCACTAATATGGAATCTACTTTCTTAAATTTGCCAACTCTATTTGTAGAACATGTAGCCACTCTTTAGTTGCTTTACAAAGTTTGGACGTTCTCAAAAATTAAAATAATAAATAATAAATAATAAATAAATAAAATAAAATAAAATATGTGGATCCTACCATATACACCCACAAGCCCACTTGAGAATCCCGTGCCCAAATCTAGACTATATAGCTTACCTCATTAATCATTCACATTAATTTTCCTCCTCCCATTATCATACATTTACAATTAATTAACCTTTCAAAATTACAATTTTAAAATTTTTAATTTTTTTTTAAAAAAAAGATAAAATAAAATAATTTTAAATGCTTGAAAATTACATATATATATATATTTTTAAATACATGATGAGGATGGTGATGAGTGAAGAATGGTGGAAATTGTCAGTTTTTTTTTTTTTTTTTTTTTTTTTTTTTTTTTTTTTTTTTTTTTTT